>NW_027136349.1:300000-600000 GCF_039906515.1 Pseudorca crassidens
TTCCTTCAGGTAAAACATGCATGTGGAACCTAGAGTCTGATCAACCATGTGATCGGGAGACGTGTTCAAATATGTCTCAGTTTTCGTACCCTGGTACTCGGGTGCAACATTCCAGACGCTTTACTAACACCCTCCCGACTTGGAGAGTCAGTCCCTTTAAACTCCTGTTTGGCCCAGTTTGCAATTTCTGCGGAAGATGAACAGGAATAGCGAGAACCAATGAGAGACTAGCTGGAGGTGTCTGGACGGGCAAATTTAACTCTCATTTCCCACCAGGAAGAGGAATTAACCAAAGGCTCAGCGTGCCGTGCCGGAACCTGATTAGGGCCTGAAGCCATCCTGCGGTGTTGCGGCCAGGTCACAAGAAAGCGAGTTGAAGAAAGGAGCTCAGGGGCACTGTAATTCACAAACCTGCAGAGTTATAAATGACAGCTATCGTCCAAAAATATACTGAAGTAAGGCTGCCAAGAGGACTTGAAAGCGGGGCAGAATTGCAGGAAACTGATTTCAGGAGGTAGACTGGAATTGCATTGAAAGCATAGGAAAAGAGGCAGAACGTCCACAATGATGCACTTCACCAAAAAGGGCGTATGCGTTTTTTCCTGAATACATTCAGGAAAAAACGCATACGCCCTTTTTGGCCAACCAAGCAAACTTGCAAATGAAATCTGCACTACAATGAAGTCTCACTTCCCCCCATCAAAAGGGCCATCTGAAAAACCTGTAAAATCCAGAAAGGCAGGACAGGCCATGGAGAACTGGGAGCCTTGTTATGCTGATGGGCGGGATGTAAATTGCCAACAGACACTCGGGAGAAGTGTATGGTGTTTCCTGAAACGTCTAAAAAACAAAGCAACAGAGCCTAGGGCACTTCCACTTATGGTCCTATAGCTTAGGGAAATTAAAATCAAAAAGACACAGCCACCCCAAAGTTTGGGACGCCTCTGTTTACAAGAACCTCGTTTACAGTACAAGTACAACATCGCAGAAAGTGAAAAATGGATAAAGAAGTTGTGGTATTTACTTACAAAGCAATATCACTCAGCAATGAAATCTATGTCATCAGGCCCGTAGCAGCATAATGAGTGGATTCAGGTATGATGATTCTAACTGAAATAAGTCACACAGAAAAAGAAACATCATAAGATATCACTAATACACGGAATGTAAACTTGGCTACACAGGAACTGAATTCCAAAACAGAACAGGGTCTCAAATTTAGAAAACCAACTTATGCTTGCTTAAGGGGAAAGGTGAGTTGGGGTGCTGCATAAAACCAGAGATTGAAATGAGCACAGATAAATTTCCTTAAGCCAAATATGGAATAGACAAGAGCTACTCCTTGCTCAACGAAATGGACTCAACACCCCATATTAAACGCCTAAGAATGTACCTGACTAGTAAGTATCTTAAAACCTAGGGATTGCTATGTCTCCGAAAGAGAATCAAGCGTGTGTACAAGGGCATAAACGCAGCAGTGATAGGATTGGAGAGGTTCGGTGAGCAAATGAAGACCCTTTGAAGTCATATTGCATGGTACCCATTCCACGGGTTTCAATTACCCAGGTTTAAGGTATTCTTCCTTCAGCTAAAACATGCATGTGGAACCTAGAGTATGATCAACCATGTGATCGGGAGACGTGTTCAAATATGTCTCAGTTTTCGTACCCTGGTACTCGGGTGCAACATTACAGACGCTTTACTAACACCCTCCCGACTTGGAGAGTCAGCGCCTTTAACCTCCTGTTTGGCCCAGTTTGCAATTTCTGCGGAAGATGAACAGGAATAGCGAGAACCAATGAGAGACTAGCTGGAGGTGTCTGGACGGGCAAATTTAACCCTCATTTCCCACCAAGAAGAGGAATTAACCAAAGGCTCAGCGTGCCATGCCGGAACCAGTTTAGGGCCTGAAGCCATCCTGCGGTGTTGCGGCCAGCCCAAAAAAAGCGAGTTGAAGAAAGGAGCTCAGGGGCACTGTAATTCACAAACCTGCAGAGTTATAAATGACAGCTATCGTCCAAAAATATACTGAAGTAAGGCTGCCAAGAGGACTTGAAAGCGGGGCAGAGTTGCAGGAAACCGATTTCAGGAGGTAGACTGGAATTGCATTGAAAGCATAGGAAAAGAGGCAGAACGTCCACAATGATGCACTTGGCCAAAAAGGGCGTATGTATTTTTTCCTGAATATATTCAGGAAAAAACGCATACGCCCTTTTTGGCCAACCAAGCAAGCTTGCAAAGGAAATCTGCACTACAATGAAGTCTCACTTCCCCCCGGTCAAAAGGGCCATCTGAAAAAAGTGTAAAATCCAGAAAGGCAGGACAGGCCATGGAGAACTGGGAGCCTTGTTATGCTGATGGGCGGGATGTAAATTGCCAACAGCCACTCGGGAGAAGTGTATGGTGTTTCCTGAAACATCTAAAAAACAAAGCAACAGAGCCTAGGGCACTTCCACTTATGGTCCTATAGCTTAGGGAAATTAAAATCAAAAAGACACAGCCACCCCAAAGTTTGGGACGCCTCTGTTTACAAGAACCTCGTTTACAGTACAAGTTCAACATCGCAGAAAGTGAAAAATGGATAAAGAAGTTGTGGTATTTACTTACAAAGCAATATCACTCAGGAATGAAATCTATGTCATCAGGCCCTTAGCAGCACAATGAGTGGATTCAGGTATGATGATTCTAACTGAAATAAATCACACAGAAAAAGAAACATCATAAGAGATCAGTAATACACGGAATGTAAACTTGGCTACACAGGAACTGAATTACAGAACAGAACATGGTCTCAAATTTAGAAAACCAACTTATGCTTGCTTAAGGGTAAAGGTGAGTTGGGGTGCTGCATAAAACCAGACATTGAAATGAGCACAGATAAAGTTCCTTAAGCCAAATATGGAATAGACAAGAGCTACTCCTTGCTCAACGAAATGGACTCAACACCGCATATTAAACGCCTAAGAATGTACCTGACTAGTAAGTATCTTAAAACCTATGGATTGCTATGTCTCTGAAAGAGAATCAAGCATGTGTACAGGGGCATAAACGCAGCAGTGATAGGATTGGAGAGGTTCGGTGAGCAAATGAAGACCCTTTGAAGTCATATTGCATGGTACCCATTCCACGGGTTTCAACTACCCAGGTTTAAGGTATTCTTCCTTCAGCTAAAACATGCATGTGGAACCTAGAGTATGATCAACCATGTGATCGGGAGATGTGTTCAAATATGTCTCAGTTTTCCTCCCCTGGTACTCGGGTGCAACATTCCAAACGCTTTACTAACATCCTCCCGACTTGGAGAGTCAGTCCCTTTAACCTCCTGTTTGGCCCAGTTTGCAATTTCTGCGGAAGATGAACAGGAATAGCGAGAACCAATGAGAGACTAGCTGGAGGTGTCTGGACGGGCAAATTTAACTCTCATTTCCCACCAGGAAGAGGAATTAATCAAAGGCTCAGTGTGCCGTGCCGGAACCAGATTAGGGCCTGAAGCCATCCTGCGGTGTTGCGGCCAGCTCAAAAGAAAGCGAGTTGAAGAAAGGAGCTCAGGGGCACTGTAATTCACAAACCTGCAGACTTATAAATGACAGCTATCGTCCAAAAATATACTGAAGTAAGGCTGCCAAGAGGACTTGAAAGCGGGGCAGAATTGCAGGAAACCGATTTCAGGAGGTAGACTGGAATTGCATTGAAAGCATAGGAAAAGAGGCAGAACGTCCACAATGATGCACTTGGCCAAAAAGGGCGTATGCGTTTTTTCCTGAATATATTCAGGAAAAAACGCATACGCCCTTTTTGGCCAACCAAGCAAGCTTGCAAAGGAAATCTGCACTACAATGAAGTCTCACTTCCCCCCGGTCAAAAGGGCCATCTGAAAAAAGTGTAAAATCCAGAAAGGCAGGACAGGCCATGGAGAACTGGGAGCCTTGTTATGCTGATGGGCGGGATGTAAATTGCCAACAGACACTCGGGAGAAGTGTATGGTGTTTCCTGAAACATCTAAAAAACAAAGCAACAGAGCCTAGGGCACTTCCACTTATGGTCCTATAGCTTAGGGAAATTAAAATCAAAAAGACACAGCCACCCCAAAGTTTGGGACGTCTCTGTTTACAAGAACCTCGTTTACCGTACAAGTTCAATATCACAGAAAGTGAAAAATGGATAAAGAACTTGTGGTACTTACGTACAATGCAGTATCACTCAGCAATGAAATCTATGTCATCAGGCCCATAGCAGCATAATGAGTGGATTCAGGTACGATGATTCTAACTGAAATAAGTCACACAGAAAAAGAAACATCATAAGATATCACTAATACACGGAATGTAAACTTGGCTACACAGGAACTGAATTCCAAAACAGAACAGGGTCTCAAATTTAGAAAACCAACTTATGCTTGCTTAAGGGGAAAGGTGAGTTGGGGTGCTGCATAAAACCAGAGATTGAAATGAGCACAGATAAAGTTCCTTAAGCCAAATATGGAATAGACAAGAGCTACTCCTTGCTCAACGAAATGGACTCAACACCCCATATTAAACGCCTAAGAATGTACCTGACTAGTAAGTATCTTAAAACCTAGGGATTGCTATGTCTCCGAAAGAGAATCAAGCGTGTGTACAGGGCCATAAATGCAGCAGTGATAGGATTGGAGAGGTTCGGTGAGCAAATGAAGACCCTTTGAAGTCATATTGCATGGTACCCATTCCACAGGTTTCAACTACCCAGGTTTAAGGTATTCTTCCTTCAGCTAAAACATGCATGTGGAACATAGAGTATGATCAACCATGTGATCGGGAGACGTGTTCAAATATGTCTCAGTTTTCATACCCTGGTACTCGGGTGCAACATTCCAGACGCTTTACTAAAACTCTCCCGACTTGGAGAGTCAGTCCCTTTAACCTCCTGTTTGGCCCAGTTTGAAATTTCTGCTGAAGATGAACAGGAATAGCGAGAACCAATGAGAGACTAGCTGGAGGTGTCTGGACGGGCAAATTTAACTCTCATTTCCCACCAGGAAGAGGAATTAACCAAAGGCTCAGCGTGCCGTGCCGGAACCTGATTAGGGCCTGAAGCCATCCTGCGGTGTTGCGGCCAGGTCACAAGAAAGCGAGTTGAAGAAAGGAGCTCAGGGGCACTGTAATTCACAAACCTGCAGAGTTATAAATGACAGCTATCGTCCAAAAATATACTGAAGTAAGGCTGCCAAGAGGACTTGAAAGCGGGGCAGAATTGCAGGAAACTGATTTCAGGAGGTAGACTGGAATTGCATTGAAAGCATAGGAAAAGAGGCAGAACGTCCACAATGATGCACTTCACCAAAAAGGGCGTATGCGTTTTTTCCTGAATACATTCAGGAAAAAACGCATACGCCCTTTTTGGCCAACCAAGCAAACTTGCAAATGAAATCTGCACTACAATGAAGTCTCACTTCCCCCCGTCAAAAGGGCCATCTGAAAAACCTGTAAAATCCAGAAAGGCAGGACAGGCCATGGAGAACTGGGAGCCTTGTTATGCTGATGGGCGGGATGTAAATTGCCAACAGACACTCGGGAGAAGTGTATGGTGTTTCCTGAAACGTCTAAAAAACAAAGCAACAGAGCCTAGGGCACTTCCACTTATGGTCCTATAGCTTAGGGAAATTAAAATCAAAAAGACACAGCCACCCCAAAGTTTGGGACGCCTCTGTTTACAAGAACCTCGTTTACAGTACAAGCTCAACATCGCAGAAAGTGAAAAATGGATAAAGAAGTTGTGGTATTTACTTACAAAGCAATATCACTCAGCAATGAAATCTATGTCATCAGGCCCTTAGCAGCACAATGAGTGGATTCAGGTATGATGATTCTAACTGAAATATGTCACACAGAAAAAGAAACATCATAAGATATCAGTAATACACGGAATGTAAACTTGGCTACACAGGAACTGAATTACAGAAGAGAACAGGGTCTCAAATTTAGAAAACCAACTTATGCTTGCTTAAGGGGAAAGGTGAGTTGGGGTGCTGCATAAAACCAGAGATTGAAATGAGCACAGATAAAGTTCCTTAAGCCAAATATGGAATAGACAAGAGCTACTCCTTGCTCAACGAAATGGACTCAACACCGCATATTAAACGCCTAAGAATGTACCTGACTAGTAAGTATCTTAAAACCTATGGATTGCTATGTCTCCAAAAGAGAATCAAGCATGTGTACAGGGGCATAAACGCAGCAGTGATAGGATTGGAGAGGTTCGGTGAGCAAATGAAGACCCTTTGAAGTCATATTGCATGGTACCCATTACACGGGTCTCAACTCTCCAGGTTTAAGGGATTCTTCCTTCAGCCAAAACATGCATGTGGAACCCAGAGTATGATCAACCATGTGAACGGGAGACGTGTTCAAATATGTCTCAGTTTTCCTCCCCTGGTACTCGGGTGCAACATTCCAGACGCTTTACTAACACCCTCCCGACTTGGAGAGTCAGTCCCTTTAACCTCCTGTTTGGCCCAGTTTGCAATTTCTGCGGAAGATGAACAGGAATAGCGAGAACCAATGAGAGACTAGCTGGAGGTGTCTGGACGGGCAAATTTAACTCTCATTTCCCACCAGGAAGAGGAATTAACCAAAGGCTCAGCGTGCCGTGCCGGAACAAGATTAGGGCCTGAAGCCATCCTGCGGTGTTGCGGCCAGGTCACAAGAAAGCGAGTTGAAGAAAGGAGCTCAGGGGCACTGTAATTCACAAACCTGCAGAGTTATAAATGACAGCTATCGTCCAAAAATATACTGAAGTAAGGCTGCCAAGAGGACTTGAAAGCGGGGCAGAATTGCAGGAAACCGATTTCAGGAGGTAGACTGGAATTGCATTGAAAGCATAGGAAAAGAGGCAGAACGTCCACAATGATGCACTTGGCCGAAAAGTGCGTATGCGTTTTTTCCGGAATATATTCAGGAAAAAACGCATTCGCCCTTTTTGGCCAACCAAGCAAGCTTGCAAAGGAAATCTGCACTACAATGAAGTCTCACTTCCCCCCGGTCAAAAGGGCCATCTGAAAAAAGTGTAAAATCCAGAAAGGCAGGACAGGCCATGGAGAACTGGGAGCCTTGTTATGCTGATGGGCGGGATGTAAATTGCCAACAGACACTCGGGAGAAGTGTATGGTGTTTCCTGAAACATCTAAAAAACAAAGCAACAGAGCCTAGGGCACTTCCACTTATGGTCCTATAGCTTAGGGAAATTAAAATCAAAAAGACACAGCCACCCCAAAGTTTGGGACGCCTCTGTTTACAAGAACCTCGTTTACAGTACAAGCTCAACATCGCAGAAAGTGAAAAATGGATAAAGAAGTTGTAGTATTTACTTACAAAGCAATATCACTCAGCAATGAAATCTATGTCATCAGGCCCTTAGCAGCATAATGACTGGATTCAGGTATGATGATTCTAACTGAAATAAGTCACACCGAAAAAGAAACATCATAAGATATCAGTAATACACGGAATGTAAACTTGGCTACACAGGAACTGAATTCCAAAACAGAACAGGGTCTCAAATTTAGAAAACCAACTTATGCTTGCTTAAGGGGAAAGGTGAGTTGGGGTGCTGCATAAAACCAGAGATTGAAATGAGCACAGATAAAGTTCCTTAAGCCAAATATGGAATAGACAAGAGCTACTCCTTGCTCAACGAAATGGACTCAACACCCCATATTAAACGCCTAAGAATGTACCTGACTAGTAAGTATCTTAAAACCTAGGGATTGCTATGTCTCCGAAAGAGAATCAAGCATGTGTAGAGGGGCATAAACGCAGCAGTGATAGGATTGGAGAGGTTCGGTGAGCAAATGAAGACCCTTTGAAGTCATATTGCATGGTATCCATTCCATGGGTTTCAACTACCCAGGTTTAAGGTATTCTTCCTTCAGCTAAAACATGCATGTGGAACCTAGAGTATGATCAACCATGTGATCGGGAGACGTGTTCAAATATGTCTCAGTTTTCGTACCCTGGTACTCGGGTGCAACATTCCAGACGCTTTACTAACACTCTCCCCACTTGGAGAGTCAGCGCCTTTAACCTCCTGTTTGGCCCTGTTTGCAATTTCTGCGGAAGATGAACAGGAATAGCGAGAACCAATCAGAGACTAGCTGGAGGTGTCTGGACGGGCAAATTTAACTCTCATTTCCCACCAGGAAGAGGAATTAACCAAAGGCTCAGCGTGCCGTGCCGGAACCAGATTAGGGCCTGAAGCCATCCTGCGGTGTTGCGGCCAGGTCACAAGAAAGCGAGTTGAAGAAAGGAGCTCAGGGGCACTGTAATTCACAAACCTGCAGACTTATAAATGACAGCTATCGTCCAAAAATATACTGAAGTAAGGCTGCCAAGAGGACTTGAAAGCGGGGCAGAATTGCAGGAAACCGATTTCAGGAGGTAGACTGGAATTGCATTGAAAGCATAGGAAAAGAGGCAGAACGTCCACAATGATGCACTTGGCCAAAAAGGGCGTATGCGTTTTTTCCTGAATATATTCAGGAAAAAACGCATACGCCCTTTTTGGCCAACCAAGCAAGCTTGCAAAGGAAATCTGCACTACAATGAAGTCTCACTTCCCCCCGGTCAAAAGGGCCATCTGAAAAAAGTGTAAAATCCAGAAAGGCAGGACAGGCCATGGAGAACTGGGAGCCTTGTTATGCTGATGGGCGGGATGTAAATTGCCAACAGACACTCGGGAGAAGTGTATGGTGTTTCCTGAAACATCTAAAACACAAAGCAACAGAGCCTAGGGCACTTCCACTTATGGTCCTATAGCTTAGGGAAATTAAAATCAAAAAGACACAGCCACCCCAAAGTTTGGGACGCCTCTGTTTACAAGAACCTCATTTACAGTACAAGTTCAACATCGCAGAAAGTGAAAAATGGATAAAGAAGTTGTGGTATTTACTTACAAAGCAATATCACTCAGCAATGAAATCTATGTCATCAGGCCCTTAGCAGCACAATGAGTGGATTCAGGTATGATGATTCTAACTGAAATAAGTCACACAGAAAAAGAAACATCATAAGATATCAGTAATACACGGAATGTAAACTTGGCTACACAGGAACTGAATTACAGAACAGAACAAGGTCTCAAATTTAGAAAACCAACTTATGCTTGCTTAAGGGTAAAGGTGAGTTGGGGTGCTGCAGAAAACCAGAGATTGAAATGAGCACAGGTAAATTTCCTTAAGCCAAATATGGAATAGACAAGAGCTACTCCTTGCTCAACGAAATGAACTCAACACCGCATATTAAACGCCTAAGAATGTACCTGACTAGTAAGTATCTTAAAACCTATGGATTGCTATGTCTCCGAAAGAGAATCAAGCATGTGTACAGGGGCATAAACGCAGCAGTGATAGGATTGGAGAGGTTCGGTGAGCAAATGAAGACCCTTTGAAGTCATATTGCATGGTACCCATTCCACGGGTTTCAACTACCCAGGTTTAAGGTATTCTTCCTTCAGCTAAAACATGCATGTGGAACCTAGAGTATGATCAACCATGTGATCGGGAGACGTGTTCAAATATGTCTCAGTTTTCGTACCCTGGTACTCGGGTGCAACATTCCAGACGCTTTACTAACACTCTCCCGACTTGGAGAGTCAGTCCCTTTAACCTCCTGTTTGGCCCAGTTTGCAATTTCTGCGGAAGATGAACAGGAATAGCGAGAACCAATGAGAGACTAGCTGGAGGTGTCTGGACGGGCAAATTTAACTCTCATTTCCCACCAGGAAGAGGAATTAACCAAAGGCTCAGCGTGCCGTGCCGGAACAAGATTAGGGCCTGAAGCCATCCTGCGGTGTTGCGGCCAGGTCACAAGAAAGCGAGTTGAAGAAAGGAGCTCAGGGGCACTGTAATTCACAAACCTGCAGAGTTATAAATGACAGCTATCGTCCAAAAATATACTGAAGTAAGGCTGCCAAGAGGACTTGAAAGCGGGGCAGAATTGCAGGAAACCGATTTCAGGAGGTAGACTGGAATTGCATTGAAAGCATAGGAAAAGAGGCAGAACGTCCACAATGATGCACTTGGCCAAAAAGTGCGTATGCGTTTTTTCCGGAATATATTCAGGAAAAAACGCATTCGCCCTTTTTGGCCAACCAAGCAAGCTTGCAAAGGAAATCTGCACTACAATGAAGTCTCACTTCCCCCCGGTCAAAAGGGCCATCTGAAAAAAGTGTAAAATCCAGAAAGGCAGGACAGGCCATGGAGAACTGGGAGCCTTGTTATGCTGATGGGTGGGATGTAAATTGCCAACAGACACTCGGGAGAAGTGTATGGTGTTTCCTGAAACATCTAAAAAACAAAGCAACAGAGCCTAGGGCACTTCCACTTATGGTCCTATAGCTTAGGGAAATTAAAATCAAAAAGACACAGCCACCCCAAAGTTTGGGACGCCTCTGTTTACAAGAACCTCGTTTACAGTACAAGCTCAACATCGCAGAAAGTGAAAAATGGATAAAGAAGTTGTAGTATTTACTTACAAAGCAATATCACTCAGCAATGAAATCTATGTCATCAGGCCCTTAGCAGCATAATGACTGGATTCAGGTATGATGATTCTAACTGAAATAAGTCACACCGAAAAAGAAACATCATAAGATATCAGTAATACACGGAATGTAAACTTGGCTACACAGGAACTGAATTCCAAAACAGAACAGGGTCTCAAATTTAGAAAACCAACTTATGCTTGCTTAAGGGGAAAGGTGAGTTGGGGTGCTGCATAAAACCAGAGATTGAAATGAGCACAGATAAAGTTCCTTAAGCCAAATATGGAATAGACAAGAGCTACTCCTTGCTCAACGAAATGGACTCAACACCCCATATTAAACGCCTAAGAATGTACCTGACTAGTAAGTATCTTAAAACCTAGGGATTGCTATGTCTCCGAAAGAGAATCAAGCGTGTGTAGAGGGGCATAAACGCAGCAGTGATAGGATTGGAGAGGTTCGGTGAGCAAATGAAGACCCTTTGAAGTCATATTGCATGGTACCCATTCCATGGGTTTCAACTACCCAGGTTTAAGGTATTCTTCCTTCAGCTAAAACATGCATGTGGAACCTAGAGTATGATCAACCATGTGATCGGGAGACGTGTTCAAATATGTCTCAGTTTTCGTACCCTGGTACTCGGGTGCAACATTCCAGACGCTTTACTAACACTCTCCCCACTTGGAGACTCAGCGCCTTTAACCTCCTGTTTGGCCCAGTTTGCAATTTCTGCGGAAGATGAACAGGAATAGCGAGAATCAATCAGAGACTAGCTGGAGGTGTCTGGACGGGCAAATTTAACTCTCATTTCCCACCAGGAAGAGGAATTAACCAAAGGCTCAGCGTGCCGTGCCGGAACCAGATTAGGGCCTGAAGCCATCCTGCGGTGTTGCGGCCAGGTCACAAGAAAGCGAGTTGAAGAAAGGAGCTCAGGGGCACTGTAATTCACAAACCTGCAGAGTTATAAATGACAGCTATCGTCCAAAAATATACTGAAGTAAGGCTGCCAAGAGGACTTGAAAGCGGGGCAGAATTGCAGGAAACCGATTTCAGGAGGTAGACTGGAATTGCATTGAAAGCATAGGAAAAGAGGCAGAACGTCCACAATGATGCACTTGGCCAAAAAGGGCGTATGCGTTTTTTCCTGAATATATTCAGGAAAAAACGCATACGCCCTTTTTGGCCAACCAAGCAAGCTTGCAAAGGAAATCTGCACTACAATGAAGTCTCACTTCCCCCCGGTCAAAAGGGCCATCTGAAAAAAGTGTAAAATCCAGAAAGGCAGGACAGGCCATGGAGAACTGGGAGCCTTGTTATGCTGATGGGCGGGATGTAAATTGCCAACAGACACTCGGGAGAAGTGTATGGTGTTTCCTGAAACATCTAAAACACAAAGCAACAGAGCCTAGGGCACTTCCACTTATGGTCCTATAGCTTAGGGAAATTAAAATCAAAAAGACACAGCCACCCCAAAGTTTGGGACGCCTCTGTTTACAAGAACCTCGTTTACAGTACAAGCTCAACATCGCAGAAAGTGAAAAATGGATAAAGAAGTTGTGGTATTTACTTACAAAGCAATATCACTCAGCAATGAAATCTATGTCATCAGGCCCTTAGCAGCACAATGAGTGGATTCAGGTATGATGATTCTAACTGAAATAAGTCACACAGAAAAAGAAACATCATAAGATATCAGTAATACACGGAATGTAAACTTGGCTACACAGGAACTGAATTACAGAACAGAACAGGGTCTCAAATTTAGAAAACCAACTTATGCTTGCTTAAGGGTAAAGGTGAGTTGGGGTACTGCAGAAAACCAGAGATTGAAATGAGCACAGATAAATTTCCTTAAGCCAAATATGGAATAGACAAGAGCTACTCCTTGCTCAACGAAATGAACTCAACACCGCATATTAAACGCCTAAGAATGTACCTGACTAGTAAGTATCTTAAAACCTATGGATTGCTATGTCTCCGAAAGAGAATCAAGCATGTGTACAGGGGCATAAACGCAGCAGTGATAGGATTGGAGAGGTTCGGTGAGCAAATGAAGACCCTTTGAAGTCATATTGCATGGTACCCATTCCACGGGTTTCAACTACCCAGGTTTAAGGTATTCTTCCTTCAGCTAAAACATGCATGTGGAACCTAGAGTATGATCAACCATGTGATCGGGAGACGTGTTCAAATATGTCTCAGTTTTCGTACCCTGGTACTCGGGTGCAACATTCCAGACGCTTTACTAACACTCTCCCGACTTGGAGAGTCAGTCCCTTTAACCTCCTGTTTGGCCCAGTTTGCAATTTCTGCGGAAGATGAACAGGAATAGCGAGAACCAATGAGAGACTAGCTGGAGGTGTCTGGACGGGCAAATTTAACTCTCATTTCCCACCAGGAAGAGGAATTAACCAAAGGCTCAGCGTGCCGTGCCGGAACAAGATTAGGGCCTGAAGCCATCCTGCGGTGTTGCGGCCAGGTCACAAGAAAGCGAGTTGAAGAAAGGAGCTCAGGGGCACTGTAATTCACAAACCTGCAGAGTTATAAATGACAGCTATCGTCCAAAAATATACTGAAGTAAGGCTGCCAAGAGGACTTGAAAGCGGGGCAGAATTGCAGGAAACCGATTTCAGGAGGTAGACTGGAATTGCATTGAAAGCATAGGAAAAGAGGCAGAACGTCCACAATGATGCACTTGGCCAAAAAGTGCGTATGCGTTTTTTCCGGAATATATTCAGGAAAAAACGCATTCGCCCTTTTTGGCCAACCAAGCAAGCTTGCAAAGGAAATCTGCACTACAATGAAGTCTCACTTCCCCCCGGTCAAAAGGGCCATCTGAAAAAAGTGTAAAATCCAGAAAGGCAGGACAGGCCATGGAGAACTGGGAGCCTTGTTATGCTGATGGGCGGGATGTAAATTGCCAACAGACACTCGGGAGAAGTGTATGGTGTTTCCTGAAACATCTAAAACACAAAGCAACAGAGCCTAGGGCACTTCCACTTATGGTCCTATAGCTTAGGGAAATTAAAATCAAAAAGACACAGCCACCCCAAAGTTTGGGACGCCTCTGTTTACAAGAACCTCGTTTACAGTACAAGCTCAACATCGCAGAAAGTGAAAAATGGATAAAGAAGTTGTAGTATTTACTTACAAAGCAATATCACTCAGCAATGAAATCTATGTCATCAGGCCCTTAGCAGCATAATGACTGGATTCAGGTATGATGATTCTAACTGAAATAAGTCACACCGAAAAAGAAACATCATAAGATATCAGTAATACACGGAATGTAAACTTGGCTACACAGGAACTGAATTCCAAAACAGAACAGGGTCTCAAATTTAGAAAACCAACTTATGCTTGCTTAAGGGGAAAGGTGAGTTGGGGTGCTGCATAAAACCAGAGATTGAAATGAGCACAGATAAAGTTCCTTAAGCCAAATATGGAATAGACAAGAGCTACTCCTTGCTCAACGAAATGGACTCAACACCCCATATTAAACGCCTAAGAATGTACCTGACTAGTAAGTATCTTAAAACCTAGGGATTGCTATGTCTCCGAAAGAGAATCAAGCGTGTGTAGAGGGGCATAAACGCAGCAGTGATAGGATTGGAGAGGTTCGGTGAGCAAATGAAGACCCTTTGAAGTCATATTGCATGGTACCCATTCCATGGGTTTCAACTACCCAGGTTTAAGGTATTCTTCCTTCAGCTAAAACATGCATGTGGAACCTAGAGTATGATCAACCATGTGATCGGGAGACGTGTTCAAATATGTCTCAGTTTTCGTACCCTGGTACTCGGGTGCAACATTCCAGACGCTTTACTAACACTCTCCCCACTTGGAGAGTCAGCGCCTTTAACCTCCTGTTTGGCCCTGTTTGCAATTTCTGCGGAAGATGAACAGGAATAGCGAGAATCAATCAGAGACTAGCTGGAGGTGTCTGGACGGGCAAATTTAACTCTCATTTCCCACCAGGAAGAGGAATTAACCAAAGGCTCAGCGTGCCGTGCCAGAACCAGATTAGGGCCTGAAGCCATCCTGCGGTGTTGCGGCCAGGTCACAAGAAAGCGAGTTGAAGAAAGGAGCTCAGGGGCACTGTAATTCACAAACCTGCAGACTTATAAATGACAGCTATCGTCCAAAAATATACTGAAGTAAGGCTGCCAAGAGGACTTGAAAGCGGGGCAGAATTGCAGGAAACCGATTTCAGGAGGTAGACTGGAATTGCATTGAAAGCATAGGAAAAGAGGCAGAACGTCCACAATGATGCACTTGGCCAAAAAGGGCGTATGCGTTTTTTCCTGAATATATTCAGGAAAAAACGCATACGCCCTTTTTGGCCAACCAAGCAAGCTTGCAAAGGAAATCTGCACTACAATGAAGTCTCACTTCCCCCCGGTCAAAAGGGCCATCTGAAAAAAGTGTAAAATCCAGAAAGGCAGGACAGGCCATGGAGAACTGGGAGCCTTGTTATGCTGATGGGCGGGATGTAAATTGCCAACAGACACTCGGGAGAAGTGTATGGTGTTTCCTGAAACATCTAAAACACAAAGCAACAGAGCCTAGGGCACTTCCACTTATGGTCCTATAGCTTAGGGAAATTAAAATCAAAAAGACACAGCCACCCCAAAGTTTGGGACGCCTCTGTTTACAAGAACCTCGTTTACAGTACAAGCTCAACATCGCAGAAAGTGAAAAATGGATAAAGAAGTTGTGGTATTTACTTACAAAGCAATATCACTCAGCAATGAAATCTATGTCATCAGGCCCTTAGCAGCACAATGAGTGGATTCAGGTATGATGATTCTAACTGAAATAAGTCACACAGAAAAAGAAACATCATAAGATATCAGTAATACACGGAATGTAAACTTGGCTACACAGGAAATGAATTACAGAACAGAACAGGGTCTCAAATTTAGAAAACCAACTTATGCTTGCTTAAGGGTAAAGGTGAGTTGGGGTGCTGCAGAAAACCAGAGATTGAAATGAGCACAGATAAATTTCCTTAAGCCAAATATGGAATAGACAAGAGCTACTCCTTGCTCAACGAAATGAACTCAACACCGCATATTAAACGCCTAAGAATGTACCTGACTAGTAAGTATCTTAAAACCTATGGATTGCTATGTCTCCGAAAGAGAATCAAGCATGTGTACAGGGGCATAAACGCAGCAGTGATAGGATTGGAGAGGTTCGGTGAGCAAATGAAGACCCTTTGAAGTCATATTGCATGGTACCCATTCCACGGGTTTCAACTACCCAGGTTTAAGGTATTCTTCCTTCAGCTAAAACATGCATGTGGAACCTAGAGTATGATCAACCATGTGATCGGGAGACGTGTTCAAATATGTCTCAGTTTTCGTACGCTGGTACTCGGGTGCAACATTCCAGACGCTTTACTAACACTCTCCCGACTTGGAGAGTCAGTCCCTTTAACCTCCTGTTTGGCCCAGTTTGCAATTTCTGCGGAAGATGAACAGGAATAGCGAGAACCAATGAGAGACTAGCTGGAGGTGTCTGGACGGGCAAATTTAACTCTCATTTCCCACCAGGAAGAGGAATTAACCAAAGGCTCAGCGTGCCGTGCCGGAACAAGATTAGGGCCTGAAGCCATCCTGCGGTGTTGCGGCCAGGTCACAAGAAAGCGAGTTGAAGAAAGGAGCTCAGGGGCACTGTAATTCACAAACCTGCAGAGTTATAAATGACAGCTATCGTCCAAAAATATACTGAAGTAAGGCTGCCAAGAGGACTTGAAAGCGGGGCAGAATTGCAGGAAACCGATTTCAGGAGGTAGACTGGAATTGCATTGAAAGCATAGGAAAAGAGGCAGAACGTCCACAATGATGCACTTGGCCAAAAAGTGCGTATGCGTTTTTTCCGGAATATATTCAGGAAAAAACGCATTCGCCCTTTTTGGCCAACCAAGCAAGCTTGCAAAGGAAATCTGCACTACAATGAAGTCTCACTTCCCCCCGGTCAAAAGGGCCATCTGAAAAAAGGGTAAAATCCAGAAAGGCAGGACAGGCCATGGAGAACTGGGAGCCTTGTTATGCTGATGGGCGGGATGTAAATTGCCAACAGACACTCGGGAGAAGTGTATGGTGTTTCCTGAAACATCTAAAACACAAAGCAACAGAGCCTAGGGCACTTCCACTTATGGTCCTATAGCTTAGGGAAATTAAAATCAAAAAGACACAGCCACCCCAAAGTTTGGGACGCCTCTGTTTACAAGAACCTCGTTTACAGTACAAGCTCAACATCGCAGAAAGTGAAAAATGGATAAAGAAGTTGTAGTATTTACTTACAAAGCAATATCACTCAGCAATGAAATCTATGTCATCAGGCCCTTAGCAGCATAATGACTGGATTCAGGTATGATGATTCTAACTGAAATAAGTCACACCGAAAAAGAAACATCATAAGATATCAGTAATACACGGAATGTAAACTTGGCTACACAGGAACTGAATTCCAAAACAGAACAGGGTCTCAAATTTAGAAAACCAACTTATGCTTGCTTAAGGGGAAAGGTGAGTTGGGGTGCTGCATAAAACCAGAGATTGAAATGAGCACAGATAAAGTTCCTTAAGCCAAATATGGAATAGACAAGAGCTACTCCTTGCTCAACGAAATGGACTCAACACCCCATATTAAACGCCTAAGAATGTACCTGACTAGTAAGTATCTTAAAACCTAGGGATTGCTATGTCTCCGAAAGAGAATCAAGCGTGTGTAGAGGGGCATAAACGCAGCAGTGATAGGATTGGAGAGGTTCGGTGAGCAAATGAAGACCCTTTGAAGTCATATTGCATGGTACCCATTCCATGGGTTTCAACTACCCAGGTTTAAGGTATTCTTCCTTCAGCTAAAACATGCATGTGGAACCTAGAGTATGATCAACCATGTGATCGGGAGACGTGTTCAAATATGTCTCAGTTTTCGTACCCTGGTACTCGGGTGCAACATTCCAGACGCTTTACTAACACTCTCCCCACTTGGAGAGTCAGAGCCTTTAACCTCCTGTTTGGCCCTGTTTGCAATTTCTGCGGAAGATGAACAGGAATAGCGAGAATCAATCAGAGACTAGCTGGAGGTGTCTGGACGGGCAAATTTAACTCTCATTTCCCACCAGGAAGAGGAATTAACCAAAGGCTCAGCGTGCCGTGCCAGAACCAGATTAGGGCCTGAAGCCATCCTGCGGTGTTGCAGCCAGGTCACAAGAAAGCGAGTTGAAGAAAGGAGCTCAGGGGCACTGTAATACACAAACCTGCAGACTTATAAATGACAGCTATCGTCCAAAAATATACTGAAGTAAGGCTGCCAAGAGGACTTGAAAGCGGGGCAGAATTGCAGGAAACCGATTTCAGGAGGTAGACTGGAATTGCATTGAAAGCATAGGAAAAGAGGCAGAACGTCCACAATGATGCACTTGGCCAAAAAGGGCGTATGCGTTTTTTCCTGAATATATTCAGGAAAAAACGCATACGCCCTTTTTGGCCAACCAAGCAAGCTTGCAAAGGAAATCTGCACTACAATGAAGTCTCACTTCCCCCCGGTCAAAAGGGCCATCTGAAAAAAGTGTAAAATCCAGAAAGGCAGGACAGGCCATGGAGAACTGGGAGCCTTGGTATGCTGATGGGCGGGATGTAAATTGCCAACAGACACTCGGGAGAAGTGTATGGTGTTTCCTGAAACATCTAAAACACAAAGCAACAGAGCCTAGGGCACTTCCACTTATGGTCCTATAGCTTAGGGAAATTAAAATCAAAAAGACACAGCCACCCCAAAGTTTGGGACGCCTCTGTTTACAAGAACCTCGTTTACAGTACAAGTTCAACATCGCAGAAAGTGAAAAATGGATAAAGAAGTTGTGGTATTTACTTACAAAGCAATATCACTCAGCAATGAAATCTATGTCATCAGGCCCTTAGCAGCACAATGAGTGGATTCAGGTATGATGATTCTAACTGAAATAAGTCACACAGAAAAAGAAACATCATAAGATATCAGTAATACACGGAATGTAAACTTGGCTACACAGGAACTGAATTACAGAACAGAACACGGTCTCAAATTTAGAAAAGCAACTTATGCTTGCTTAAGGGGAAAGGTGAGTTGGGGTGCTGCATAAAACCAGAGATTGAAATGAGCACAGATAAAGTTCCTTAAGCCAAATATGGAGTAGACAAGAGCTACTCCTTGCTCAATGAAATGGACTCAATACCGCATATTAAACGCCTAAGAATGTACCTGACTAGTAAGTATCTTAAAACCTATGGATTGCTATGTCTCCGAAAGAGAATCAAGCGTGTGTACAGGGGCATAAACGCAGCAGTGATAGGATTGGAGAGGTTTAGTGAGCAAATGAAGACCCTTTGAAGTCATATTGCATCGTACCCATTACACGGGTCTCAACTCTCCAGGATTAAGGTATTCTTCCTTCAGCTAAAACATGCATGTGGAACCCAGAGTAGGATCAACCGTGTGAACGGGAGACGTGTTCAAATATGTCTCAGTTTTCGTACCCTGGTACTCGGGTGCAACATTCCAGACGCTTTACTTACACTCTCCCGACTTGGAGAGTCAGTCCCTTTAACCTCCTGTTTGGCCCAGTTTGCAATTTCTGCGGAAGATGAACAGGAATAGCGAGAACCAATGAGAGACTAGCTGGAGGTGTTTGGACGGGCAAATTTAACTCTCATTTCCAACCAGGAAGAGGAAATAACCAAAGGCTCAGCGTGCCGTGCCGGAACAAGATTAGGGCCTGAAGCCATCCTGCGGTGTTGCGGCCAGCTCAAAAGAAAGCGAGTTGAAGAAAGGAGCTCAGGGGCACTGTAATTCACAAACCTGCAGACTTATAAATGACAGCTATCGTCCAAAAATATACTGAAGTAAGGCTGCCAAGAGGACTTGAATGCGGGGCAGAATTGCAGGAAACCGATTTCAGGAGGTAGACTGGAATTGCATTGAAAATATAGGAAAAGAGGCAGAACGTCCACAATGATGCACTTGGCCAAAAAGGGCGTATGCGTTTTTTCCTGAATATATTCAGGAAAAGACGCATACGCACTTTTTGGCCAACCAAGCAAGCTTGCAAAGGAAATCTGCACTACAATGAAGTCTCACTTCCCCCCGGTCAAAAGGGCCATCTGAAAAAAGTGTAATATCCAGAAAGGCAGGACAGGCCATGGAGAACTGGGAGCCTTGTTATGCTGATGGGCGGGATGTAAATTGCCAACAGACACTCGGGAGAAGTGTATGGTGTTTCCTGAAACATCTAAAAAACAAAGCAACAGAGCCTAGGGCACTTCCACTTATGGTCCTATAGCTTAGGGAAATTAAAATCAAAAAGACACAGCCACCCCAAAGTTTGGGACGCCTCTGTTTACAAGAACCTCGTTTACCGTACAAGTTCAATATCACAGAAAGTGAAAAATGGATAAAGAACTTGTGGTACTTACGTACAATGCAGTAACACTCAGCAATGAAATCTATGTCATCAGGCCCTTAGCAGCACAATGAGTGGATTCAGGTATGATGATTCTAACTGAAATAAGTCACACAGAAAAAGAAACATCATAAGATATCAGTAATACACGGAATGTAAACTTGGCTACACAGTAACTGAATTACAGAAAAGAACAGGGTCTCAAATTTAGAAAACCAACTTATGCTTGCTTAAGGGGAAAGGTGAGTTGGGGTGCTGCATAAAACCAGAGATTGAAATGAGCACAGATAAAGTTCCTTAAGCCAAATATGGAATAGACAAGAGCTACTCCTTGCTCAACGAAATGGACTCAACACCGCATATTAAACGCCTAAGAATGTACCTGACTAGTAAGTATCTTAAAACCTATGGATTGCTATGTCTCCGAAAGAGAATCAAGCATGTGTACAGGGGCATAAACGCAGCAGTGATAGGATTGGAGAGTTTCGGTGAGCAAATGAAGACCCTTTGAAGTCATATTGCATGGTACCCATTCCACGGGTTTCAACTACCCAGGTTTAAGGTATTCTTCCTTCAGCTAAAACATGCATGTGGAACCTGGAGTATGATCAACCATGTGATCGGGAGACGTGTTCAAATATGTCTCAGTTTTCGTACCCTGGTACTCGGGTGCAACATTCCAGACGCTTTACTAACACCCTCCCGACTTGGAGAGTCAGTCCCTTTAACCTCCTGTTTGGCCCAGTTTGCAATTTCTGCGGAAGATGAACAGGAATAGCGAGAACCAATGAGAGACTAGCTGGAGGTGTCTGGACGGGCAAATTTAACTCTCATTTCCCACCAGGAAGAGGAATTAACCAAAGGCTCAGCGTGCCGTGCCGGAACCAGATTAGGGCCTGAAGCCATCTTGCGGTGTTGCGGCCAGGTCACATGAAAGCGAGTTGAAGAAAGGAGCTCAGGGGCACTGTAATTCACAAACCTGCAGAGTTATAAATGACAGCTATCGTCCAAAAATATACTGAAGTAAGGCTGCCAAGAGGACTTGAAAGCGGGGCAGAATTGCAGGAAACCGATTTCAGGAGGTAGACTGGAATTGCATTGAAAGCATAGGAAAAGAGGCAGAACGTCCACAATGATGCACTTGGCCAAAAAGGGCGTATGCGTTTTTTCCTGAATATATTCAGGAAAAAACGCATACGCCCTTTTTGGCCAACCAAGCAAGCTTGCAAAGGAAATCTGCACTACAATGAAGTCTCACTTCCCCCCGGTCAAAAGGGCCATCTGAAAAAAGTGTAAAATCCAGAAAGGCAGGACAGGCCATGGAGAACTGGGAGCCTTGTTATGCTGATGGGCGGGATGTAAATTGCCAACAGACACTCGGGAGAAGTGTATGGTGTTTCCTGAAACATCTAAAACACAAAGCAACAGAGCCTAGGGCACTTCCACTTATGGTCCTATAGCTTAGGGAAATTAAAATCAAAAAGACACAGCCACCCCAGAGTTTGGGACGCCTCTGTTTACAAGAACCTCGTTTACAGTACAAGTTCAACATCGCAGAAAGTGAAAAATGGATAAAGAAGTTGTGGTATTTACTTACAAAGCAATATCACTCAGCAATGAAATCTATGTCATCAGGCCCTTAGCAGCACAATGAGTGGATTCAGGTATGATGATTCTAACTGAAATAAGTCACACAGAAAAAGAAACATCATAAGATATCAGTAATACATGGAATGTAAACTTGGCTACACAGGAACTGAATTACAGAACAGAACAGGGTCTCAAATTTAGAAAACCAACTTATGCTTGCTTAAGGGTAAGGTGAGTTGGGGTGCTGCATAAAACCAGAGATTGAAATGAGCACAGATAAAGTTCCTTAAGCCAAATATGGAATAGACAAGAGCTACTCCTTGCTCAACGAAATGGACTCAACACCCCATATTAAATGCCTAAGAATGTACGTGACTAGTAAGTATCTTAAAACCTATGGATTGCTATGTCTCCGAAAGAGAATCAAGCATGTGTACAGGGGCATAAACGCAGCAGTGATAGGATTGGAGAGGTTCGGTGAGCAAATGAAGACCCTTTGAAGTCATATTGCATGGTACCCATTCCACGGGTTTCAACTACCCAGGTTTAAGGTATTCCTCCTTCAGCTAAAACATGCATGTGGAACCCAGAGTATGATCAACCATGTGATCGGGAAACGTGTTCAAATATGTCTCAGTTTTCGTACCCTGGTAGTCGGCTGCAACATTCCAGACGCTTTACTAACACTCTCCCCACTTGGAGATTCATTGCCTTTAACCTCCTGTTTGGCCCAGTTTGCAATTTCTGCGGAAGGTGAACAGGAATAGCGAGAACCAATCAGAGACTAGCTGGAGGTGTCTGGACGGGCAAATTTAACTCTCATTTCCCACCAGGAAGAGGAAATAACCAAAGGCTCAGCGTGCCGTGCCGGAACCAGATTAGGGCCTGAAGCCATCCTGCGGTGTTGCGGCCAGGTCACAAGAAAGCGAGTTGAAGAAAGGAGCTCAGGGGCACTGTAATTCACAAACCTGCAGAGTTATAAATGACAGCTATCGTCCAAAAATATACTGAAGTAAGGCTGCCAAGAGGACTTGAAAGCGGGGCAGAATTGCAGGAAACCGATTTCAGGAGGTAGACTGGAATTGCATTGAAAGCATAGGAAAAGAGGCAGAACGTCCACAATGATGCACTTGGCCAAAAAGGGCGTATGCGTTTTTTCCTGAATATATTCAGGAAAAAACGCATACGCCCTTTTTGGCCAACCAAGCAAGCTTGCAAAGGAAATCTGCACTACAATGAAGTCTCACTTCCCCCCGGTCAAAAGGGCCATCTGAAAAAAGTGTAAAATCCAGAAAGGCAGGACAGGCCATGGAGAACTGGGAGCCTTGTTATGCTGATGGGCGGGATGTAAATTGCCAACAGACACTCGGGAGAAGTGTATGGTGTTTCCTGAAACATCTAAAAAACAAAGCAACAGAGCCTAGGGCACTTCCACTTATGGTCCTATAGCTTAGGGAAGTTAAAATCAAAAAGACACAGCCACCCCAAAGTTTGGGACGCCTCTGTTTACAAGAACCTCGTTTACAGTACAAGTTCAATATCACAGAAAGTGAAAAATGGATAAAGAAGTTGTGGTATTTACTTACAAAGCAATATCACTCAGCAATGAAATCTATGTCATCAGGCCCTTAGCAGCACAATGAGTGGATTCAGGTATGATGATTCTAACTGAAATAAGTCACACAGAAAAAGAAACATCATAAGATATCAGTAATACACGGAATGTAAACTTGGTTACACAGGAACTGAATTACAGAACAGAACAGGGTCTCAAATTTAGAAAACCAACTTATGCTTGCTTAAGGGGAAAGGTGAGTTGGGGTGCTGCATAAAACCAGAGATTGAAATGAGCACAGATAAAGTTCCTTAAGCCAAATATGGAATAGACAATAGCTACTCCTTGCTCAACGAAATGTTCTCAACACCCCATATTAAACGCCTAAGAATGTACCTGACTAGTAAGTATCTTAAAACCTATGGATTGCTATGTCTCTCAAAGAGAATCAAGCATGTGTACAGGGGCATAAACGCAGCAGTGATAGGATTGGAGAGGTTCGGTGAGCAAATGAAGACCCTCTGAAGTCATATTGCATGGTACCCATTCCACGGGTTTCAACTACCCAGGTTTAAGGTATTCTTCCTTCAGCTAAAACATGCATGTGGAACCTAGAGTCTGATCAACCATGTGATCGGGAGACGTGTTCAAATATGTCTCAGTTTTCGTACCCTGGTACTCGGGTGCAACATTCCAGACGCTTTACTAACACCCTCCCGACTTGGAGAGTCAGTCCCTTTAACCTCCTGTTTGGCCCAGTTTGCAATTTCTGCGGAAGATGAACAGGAATAGCGAGAACCAATGAGAGACTAGCTGGAGGTGTCTGGACGGGCAAATTTAACTCTCATTTCCCACCAGAAAGAGGAATTAACCAAAGGCTCAGCGTGCCGTGCCGGAACAAGATTAGGGCCTGAGGCCATCCTGCGGTGTTTCGGCCAGTTCACAAGAAAGCGAGTTGAAGAAAGGAGCACAGGGGCAGTGTAATTCACAAACCTGCAGAGTTATAAATGACAGCTATCGTCCAAAAATATACTGAAGTAAGGCTGCCAAGAGGACTTGAAAGCGGGGCAGAATTGCAGGAAACCGATTTCAGGAGGTAGACTGGAATTGCATTGAAAGCATAGGAAACGAGGCAGAATGTCAACAATGATGCACTTGGCCAAAAAGGGCATATGCGTTTTTTCCTGAATATATTCAGGAAAAAACGCATAAGCCCTTTTTGGCCAACCAAGCAAGCTTGCAAAGGAAATCTGCACTACAATGAAGTCTCACTTCCCCCCGGTCAAAAGGGCCATCTGAAAAAAGTGTAAAATCCAGAAAGGCAGGACAGGCCATGGAGAACTGGGAGCCTTGTTATGCTGATGGGCGGGATGTAAATTGCCAACAGACACTCGGGAGAAGTGTATGGTGTTTCCTGAAACATCTAAAAAACAAAGCAACAGAGCCTAGGGCACTTCCACTTATGGTCCTATAGCTTAGGGAAATTAAAATCAAAAAGACACAGCCACCCCAAAGTTTGGGACGCCTCTGTTTACAAGAACCTCGTTTACAGTACAAGCTCAACATCGCAGAAAGTGAAAAATGGATAAAGAAGTTGTGGTATTTACTTACAAAGCAATATCACTCAGCAATGAAATCTATGTCATCAGGCCCTTAGCAGCACAATGAGTGGATTCAGGTATGATGATTCTAACTGAAATAAGTCACACAGAAAAAGAAACATCATAAGATATCAGTAATACACGGAATGTAAACTTGGCTACACAGGAACTGAATTACAGAACAGAACAGGGTCTCAAATTTAGAAAACCAACTTATGCTTGCTTAAGGGTAAAGGTGAGTTGGGGTGCTGCAGAAAACCAGAGATTGAAATGAGCACAGATAAATTTCCTTAAGCCAAATATGGAATAGACAAGAGCTACTCCTTGCTCAACGAAATGAACTCAACACCGCATATTAAACGCCTAAGAATGTACCTGACTAGTAAGTATCTTTAAACCTATGGATTGCTATGTCTCCGAAAGAGAATCAAGCATGTGTACAGGGGCATAAACGCAGCAGTGATAGGATTGGAGAGGTTCGGTGAGCAAATGAAGACCCTTTGAAGTCATATTGCATGGTACCCATTCCACGGGTTTCAACTACCCAGGTTTAAGGTATTCTTCCTTCAGCTAAAACATGCATGTGGAACCTAGAGTATGATCAACCATGTGATCGGGAGACGTGTTCAAATATGTCTCAGTTTTCGTACCCTGGTACTCGGGTGCAACATTCCAGACGCTTTACTAACACTCTCCCGACTTGGAGAGTCAGTCCCTTTAACCTCCTGTTTGGCCCAGTTTGCAATTTCTGCGGAAGATGAACAGGAATAGCGAGAACCAATGAGAGACTAGCTGGAGGTGTCTGGACGGGCAAATTTAACTCTCATTTCCCACCAGGAAGAGGAATTAACCAAAGGCTCAGCGTGCCGTGCCGGAACCAGATTAGGGCCTGAAGCCATCCTGCGGTGTTGCGGCCAGGTCACAAGAAAGCGAGTTGAAGAAAGGAGCTCAGGGGCACTGTAATTCACAAACCTGCAGAGTTATAAATGACAGCTATCGTCCAAAAATATACTGAAGTAAGGCTGCCAAGAGGACTTGAAAGCGGGGCAGAATTGCAGGAAACCGATTTCAGGAGGTAGACTGGAATTGCATTGAAAGCATAGGAAAAGAGGCAGAACGTCCACAATGATGCACTTGGCCAAAAAGGGCGTATGCGTTTTTTCCTGAATATATTCAGGAAAAAACGCATTCGCCCTTTTTGGCCAACCAAGCAAGCTTGCAAAGGAAATCTGCACTACAATGAAGTCTCACTTCCCCCCGGTCAAAAGGGCCATCTGAAAAAAGTGTAAAATCCAGAAAGGCAGGACAGGCCATGGAGAACTGGGAGCCTTGTTATGCTGATGGGCGGGATGTAAATTGCCAACAGACACTCGGGAGAAGTGTATGCTGTTTCCTGAAACATCTAAAACACAAAGCAACAGAGCCTAGGGCACTTCCACTTATGGTCCTATAGCTTAGGGAAATTAAAATCAAAAAGACACAGCCACCCCAAAGTTTGGGACGCCTCTGTTTACAAGAACCTCGTTTACAGTACAAGCTCAACATCGCAGAAAGTGAAAAATGGATAAAGAAGTTGTAGTATTTACTTACAAAGCAATATCACTCAGCAATGAAATCTATGTCATCAGGCCCTTAGCAGCATAATGACTGGATTCAGGTATGATGATTCTAACTGAAATAAGTCACACCGAAAAAGAAACATCATAAGATATCAGTAATACACGGAATGTAAACTTGGCTACACAGGAACTGAATTCCAAAACAGAACAGGGTCTCAAATTTAGAAAACCAACTTATGCTTGCTTAAGGGGAAAGGTGAGTTGGGGTGCTGCATAAAACCAGAGATTGAAATGAGCACAGATAAAGTTCCTTAAGCCAAATATGGAATAGACAAGAGCTACTCCTTGCTCAACGAAATGGACTCAACACCCCATATTAAACGCCTAAGAATGTACCTGACTAGTAAGTATCTTAAAACCTAGGGATTGCTATGTCTCCGAAAGAGAATCAAGCGTGTGTAGAGGGGCATAAACGCAGCAGTGATAGGATTGGAGAGGTTCGGTGAGCAAATGAAGACCCTTTGAAGTCATATTGCATGGTACCCATTCCATGGGTTTCAACTACCCAGGTTTAAGGTATTCTTCCTTCAGCTAAAACATGCATGTGGAACCTAGAGTATGATCAACCATGTGATCGGGAGACATGTTCAAATATGTCTCAGTTTTCGTACCCTGGTACTCGGGTGCAACATTCCAGACGCTTTACTAACACTCTCCCCACTTGGAGAGTCAGCGCCTTTAACCTCCTGTTTGGCCCTGTTTGCAATTTCTGCGGAAGATGAACAGGAATAGCGAGAATCAATCAGAGACTAGCTGGAGGTGTCTGGACGGGCAAATTTAACTCTCATTTCCCACCAGGAAGAGGAATTAACCAAAGGCTCAGCGTGCCGTGCCAGAACCAGATTAGGGCCTGAAGCCATCCTGCGGTGTTGCGGCCAGGTCACAAGAAAGCGAGTTGAAGAAAGGAGCTCAGGGGCACTGTAATTCACAAACCTGCAGACTTATAAATGACAGCTATCGTCCAAAAATATACTGAAGTAAGGCTGCCAAGAGGACTTGAAAGCGGGGCAGAATTGCAGGAAACCGATTTCAGGAGGTAGACTGGAATTGCATTGAAAGCATAGGAAAAGAGGCAGAACGTCCACAATGATGCACTTGGCCAAAAAGGGCGTATGCGTTTTTTCCTGAATATATTCAGGAAAAAACGCATACGCCCTTTTTGGCCAACCAAGCAAGCTTGCAAAGGAAATCTGCACTACAATGAAGTCTCACTTCCCCCCGGTCAAAAGGGCCATCTGAAAAAAGTGTAAAATCCAGAAAGGCAGGACAGGCCATGGAGAACTGGGAGCCTTGTTATGCTGATGGGCGGGATGTAAATTGCCAACAGACACTCGGGAGAAGTGTATGGTGTTTCCTGAAACATCTAAAACACAAAGCAACAGAGCCTAGGGCACTTCCACTTATGGTCCTATAGCTTAGGGAAATTAAAATCAAAAAGACACAGCCACCCCAAAGTTTGGGACGCCTCTGTTTACAAGAACCTCGTTTACAGTACAAGCTCAACATCGCAGAAAGTGAAAAATGGATAAAGAAGTTGTGGTATTTACTTACAAAGCAATATCACTCAGCAATGAAATCTATGTCATCAGGCCCTTAGCAGCACAATGAGTGGATTCAGGTATGATGATTCTAACTGAAATAAGTCACACAGAAAAAGAAACATCATAAGATATCAGTAATACACGGAATGTAAACTTGGCTACACAGGAACTGAATTACAGAACAGAACAGGGTCTCAAATTTAGAAAACAAACTTATGCTTGCTTAAGGGTAAACGTGAGTTGGGGTGCTGCAGAAAACCAGAGATTGAAATGAGCACAGATAAATTTCCTTAAGCCAAATATGGAATAGACAAGAGCTACTCCTTGCTCAACGAAATGAACTCAACACCGCATATTAAACGCCTAAGAATGTACCTGACTAGTAAGTATCTTAAAACCTATGGATTGCTATGTCTCCGAAAGAGAATCAAGCATGTGTACAGGGGCATAAACGCAGCAGTGATAGGATTGGAGAGGTTCGGTGAGCAAATGAAGACCCTTTGAAGTCATATTGCATGGTACCCATTCCACGGGTTTCAACTACCCAGGTTTAAGGTATTCTTCCTTCAGCTAAAACATGCATGTGGAACCTAGAGTATGATCAACCATGTGATCGGGAGACGTGTTCAAATATGTCTCAGTTTTCGTACCCTGGTACTCGGGTGCAACATTCCAGACGCTTTACTAACACTCTCCCGACTTGGAGAGTCAGTCCCTTTAACCTCCTGTTTGGCCCAGTTTGCAATTTCTGCGGAAGATGAACAGGAATAGCGAGAACCAATGAGAGACTAGCTGGAGGTGTCTGGACGGGCAAATTTAACTCTCATTTCCCACCAGGAAGAGGAATTAACCAAAGGCTCAGCGTGCCGTGCCGGAACAAGATTAGGGCCTGAAGCCATCCTGCGGTGTTGCGGCCAGGTCACAAGAAAGCGAGTTGAAGAAAGGAGCTCAGGGGCACTGTAATTCACAAACCTGCAGAGTTATAAATGACAGCTATCGTCCAAAAATATACTGAAGTAAGGCTGCCAAGAGGACTTGAAAGCGGGGCAGAATTGCAGGAAACCGATTTCAGGAGGTAGACTGGAATTGCATTGAAAGCATAGGAAAAGAGGCAGAACGTCCACAATGATGCACTTGGCCAAAAAGGGCGTATGCGTTTTTTCCTGAATATATTCAGGAAAAAACGCATTCGCCCTTTTTGGCCAACCAAGCAAGCTTGCAAAGGAAATCTGCACTACAATGAAGTCTCACTTCCCCCCGGTCAAAAGGGCCATCTGAAAAAAGTGTAAAATCCAGAAAGGCAGGACAGGCCATGGAGAACTGGGAGCCTTGTTATGCTGATGGGCGGGATGTAAATTGCCAACAGACACTCGGGAGAAGTGTATGCTGTTTCCTGAAACATCTAAAACACAAAGCAACAGAGCCTAGGGCACTTCCACTTATGGTCCTATAGCTTAGGGAAATTAAAATCAAAAAGACACAGCCACCCCAAAGTTTGGGACGCCTCTGTTTACAAGAACCTCGTTTACAGTACAAGCTCAACATCGCAGAAAGTGAAAAATGGATAAAGAAGTTGTAGTATTTACTTACAAAGCAATATCACTCAGCAATGAAATCTATGTCATCAGGCCCTTAGCAGCATAATGACTGGATTCAGGTATGATGATTCTAACTGAAATAAGTCACACCGAAAAAGAAACATCATAAGATATCAGTAATACACGGAATGTAAACTTGGCTACACAGGAACTGAATTCCAAAACAGAACAGGGTCTCAAATTTAGAAAACCAACTTATGCTTGCTTAAGGGGAAAGGTGAGTTGGGGTGCTGCATAAAACCAGAGATTGAAATGAGCACAGATAAAGTTCCTTAAGCCAAATATGGAATAGACAAGAGCTACTCCTTGCTCAACGAAATGGACTCAACACCCCATATTAAACGCCTAAGAATGTACCTGACTAGTAAGTATCTTAAAACCTAGGGATTGCTATGTCTCCGAAAGAGAATCAAGCGTGTGTAGAGGGGCATAAACGCAGCAGTGATAGGATTGGAGAGGTTCGGTGAGCAAATGAAGACCCTTTGAAGTCATATTGCATGGTACCCATTCCATGGGTTTCAACTACCCAGGTTTAAGGTATTCTTCCTTCAGCTAAAACATGCATGTGGAACCTAGAGTATGATCAACCATGTGATCGGGAGACATGTTTAAATATGTCTCAGTTTTCGTACCCTGGTACTCGGGTGCAACATTCCAGACGCTTTACTAACACTCTCCCCACTTGGAGAGTCAGCGCCTTTAACCTCCTGTTTGGCCCTGTTTGCAATTTCTGCGGAAGATGAACAGGAATAGCGAGAATCAATCAGAGACTAGCTGGAGGTGTCTGGACGGGCAAATTTAACTCTCATTTCCCACCAGGAAGAGGAATTAACCAAAGGCTCAGCGTGCCGTGCCAGAACCAGATTAGGGCCTGAAGCCATCCTGCGGTGTTGCGGCCAGGTCACAAGAAAGCGAGTTGAAGAAAGGAGCTCAGGGGCACTGTAATTCACAAACCTGCAGACTTATAAATGACAGCTATCGTCCAAAAATATACTGAAGTAAGGCTGCCAAGAGGACTTGAAAGCGGGGCAGAATTGCAGGAAACCGATTTCAGGAGGTAGACTGGAATTGCATTGAAAGCATAGGAAAAGAGGCAGAACGTCCACAATGATGCACTTGGCCAAAAAGGGCGTATGCGTTTTTTCCTGAATATATTCAGGAAAAAACGCATACGCCCTTTTTGGCCAACCAAGCAAGCTTGCAAAGGAAATCTGCACTACAATGAAGTCTCACTTCCCCCCGGTCAAAAGGGCCATCTGAAAAAAGTGTAAAATCCAGAAAGGCAGGACAGGCCATGGAGAACTGGGAGCCTTGTTATGCTGATGGGCGGGATGTAAATTGCCAACAGACACTCGGGAGAAGTGTATGGTGTTTCCTGAAACATCTAAAACACAAAGCAACAGAGCCTAGGGCACTTCCACTTATGGTCCTATAGCTTAGGGAAATTAAAATAAAAAAGACACAGCCACCCCAAAGTTTGGGACGCCTCTGTTTACAAGAACCTCGTTTACAGTACAAGTTCAACATCGCAGAAAGTGAAAAATGGATAAAGAAGTTGTGGTATTTACTTACAAAGCAATATCACTCAGCAATGAAATCTATGTCATCAGGCCCTTAGCAGCACAATGAGTGGATTCAGGTATGATGATTCTAACTGAAATAAGTCACACAGAAAAAGAAACATCATAAGATATCAGTAATACACGGAATGTAAACTTGGCTACACAGGAACTGAATTACAGAACAGAACAGGGTCTCAAATTTAGAAAACCAACTTATGCTTGCTTAAGGGTAAACGTGAGTTGGGGTGCTGCAGAAAACCAGAGATTGAAATGAGCACAGATAAATTTCCTTAAGCCAAATATGGAATAGACAAGAGCTACTCCTTGCTCAACGAAATGAACTCAACACCGCATATTAAACGCCTAAGAATGTACCTGACTAGTAAGTATCTTAAAACCTATGGATTGCTATGTCTCCGAAAGAGAATCAAGCATGTGTACAGGGGCATAAACGCAGCAGTGATAGGATTGGAGAGGTTCGGTGAGCAAATGAAGACCCTTTGAAGTCATATTGCATGGTACCCATTCCACGGGTTTCAACTACCCAGGTTTAAGGTATTCTTCCTTCAGCTAAAACATGCATGTGGAACCTAGAGTATGATCAACCATGTGATCGGGAGACGTGTTCAAATATGTCTCAGTTTTCGTACCCTGGTACTCGGGTGCAACATTCCAGACGCTTTACTAACACTCTCCCGACTTGGAGAGTCAGTCCCTTTAACCTCCTGTTTGGCCCAGTTTGCAATTTCTGCGGAAGATGAACAGGAATAGCGAGAACCAATGAGAGACTAGCTGGAGGTGTCTGGACGGGCAAATTTAACTCTCATTTCCCACCAGGAAGAGGAATTAACCAAAGGCTCAGCGTGCCGTGCCGGAACAAGATTAGGGCCTGAAGCCATCCTGCGGTGTTGCGGCCAGGTCACAAGAAAGCGAGTTGAAGAAAGGAGCTCAGGGGCACTGTAATTCACAAACCTGCAGAGTTATAAATGACAGCTATCGTCCAAAAATATACTGAAGTAAGGCTGCCAAGAGGACTTGAAAGCGGGGCAGAATTGCAGGAAACCGATTTCAGGAGGTAGACTGGAATTGCATTGAAAGCATAGGAAAAGAGGCAGAACGTCCACAATGATGCACTTGGCCAAAAAGGGCGTATGCGTTTTTTCCTGAATATATTCAGGAAAAAACGCATTCGCCCTTTTTGGCCAACCAAGCAAGCTTGCAAAGGAAATCTGCACTACAATGAAGTCTCACTTCCCCCCGGTCAAAAGGGTCATCTGAAAAAAGTGTAAAATCCAGAAAGGCAGGACAGGCCATGGAGAACTGGGAGCCTTGTTATGCTGATGGGCGGGATGTAAATTGCCAACAGACACTCGGGAGAAGTGTATGCTGTTTCCTGAAACATTTAAAAAACAAAGCAACAGAGCCTAGGGCACTTCCACTTATGGTCCTATAGCTTAGGTAAATTAAAATCAAAAAGACACAGCCACAACAAAGTTTGGGACGCCTCTGTTTACAAGAACCTCGTTTACAGTACAAGTTCAATATCACAGAAAGTGAAAAATGGATAAAGAATTTGTGGTAGTTACGTACAATGCAGTATCACTCAGCAATGAAATCTATGTCATCAGGCCCGTAGCAGCATAATGAGTGGATTCAGGTACGATGAGTCTAACTGAAACAAGTCACACAGAAAAAGAAACATCATAAGATATCACTAATACACGGAATGTAAACTTGGCTACACAGGAACTGAATTACAGAACAGAACACGGTCTCAAATTTACAAAAGCAACTTATGCTTGCTTAAGGGGAAAGGTGAGTTGGGGTGCTGCATAAAACCAGAGATTGAAATGAGCACAGATAAAGTTCCTTAAGCCAAATATGGAGTAGACAAGAGCTACTCCTTGCTCAATGAAATGGACTCAATACCGCATATTAAACGCCTAAGAATGTACCTGACTAGTAAGTATCTTAAAACCTATGGATTGCTATGTCTCCGAAAGAGAATCAAGCGTGTGTACAGGGGCATAAACGCAGCAGTGATAGGATTGGAGAGGTTTAGTGAGCAAATGAAGACCCTTTGAAGTCATATTGCATCGTACCCATTACACGGGTCTCAACTCTCCAGGATTAAGGTATTCTTCCTTCAGCTAAAACATGCATGTGGAACCCAGAGTAGGATCAACCATGTGAACGGGAGACGTGTTCAAATATGTCTCAGTTTTCGTACCCTGGTACTCGGGTGCAACATTCCAGACGCTTTACTTACACTCTCCCGACTTGGAGAGTCAGTCCCTTTAACCTCCTGTTTGGCCCAGTTTGCAATTTCTGCGGAAGATGAACAGGAATAGCGAGAACCAATGAGAGACTAGCTGGAGGTGTTTGGACGGGCAAATTTAACTCTCATTTCCCACCAGGAAGAGGAATTAACCAAAGGCTCAGCGTGCCGTGCCGGAACAAGATTAGGGCCTGAAGCCATCCTGCGGTGTTGCGGCCAGCTCAAAAGAAAGCGAGTTGAAGAAAGGAGCTCAGGGGCACTGTAATTCACAAACCTGCAGACTTATAAATGACAGCTATCGTCCAAAAATATACTGAAGTAAGGCTGCCAAGAGGACTTGAATGCGGGGCAGAATTGCAGGAAACCGATTTCAGGAGGTAGACTGGAATTGCATTGAAAATATAGGAAACGAGGCAGAACGTCCACAATGATGCACTTGGCCAAAAAGGGCGTATGCGTTTTTTCCTGAATATATTCAGGAAAAGACGCATACGCACTTTTTGGCCAACCAAGCAAGCTTGCAAAGGAAATCTGCACTACAATGAAGTCTCACTTCCCCCCGGTCAAAAGGGCCATCTGAAAAAAGTGTAATATCCAGAAAGGCAGGACAGGCCATGGAGAACTGGGAGCCTTGTTATGCTGATGGGCGGGATGTAAATTGCCAACAGACACTCGGGAGAAGTGTATGGTGTTTCCTGAAACATCTAAAAAACAAAGCAACAGAGCCTAGGGCACTTCCACTTATGGGCCTATAGCTTAGGGAAATTAAAATCAAAAAGACACAGCCACCCCAAAGTTTGGGACGCCTCTGTTTACAAGAACCTCGTTTACCGTACAAGTTCAATATCACAGAAAGTGAAAAATGGATAAAGAACTTGTGGTACTTACGTACAATGCAGTAAAACTCAGCAATGAAACCTATGTCATCAGGCCCTTAGCAGCACAATGAGTGGATTCAGGTATGATGATTCTAACTGAAATAAGTCACACAGAAAAAGAAACATCATAAGATATCAGTAATACATGGAATGTAAACTTGGCTACACAGGAACTGAATTACAGAAAAGAACAGGGTCTCAAATTTAGAAAACCAACTTATGCTTGCTTAAGGGGAAAGGTGAGTTGGGGTGCTGCATAAAACCAGAGATTGAAATGAGCACAGATAAAGTTCCTTAAGCCAAATATGGAATAGACAAGAGCTACTCCTTGCTCAACGAAATGGACTCAACACCGCATATTAAACGCCTAAGAATGTACCTGACTAGTAAGTATCTTAAAACCTATGGATTGCTATGTCTCCGAAAGAGAATCAAGCATGTGTACAGGGGCATAAACGCAGCAGTGATAGGATTGGAGAGTTTCGGTGAGCAAATGAAGACCCTTTGAAGTCATATTGCATGGTACCCATTCCACGGGTTTCAACTACCCAGGTTTAAGGTATTCTTCCTTCAGCTAAAACATGCATGTGGAACCTGGAGTATGATCAACCATGTGATCGGGAGACGTGTTCAAATATGTCTCAGTTTTCGTACCCTGGTACTCGGGTGCAACATTCCAGACACTTTACTAACACCCTCCCGACTTGGAGAGTCAGTCCCTTTAACCTCCTGTTTGGCCCAGTTTGCAATTTCTGCGGAAGATGAACAGGAATAGCGAGAACCAATGAGAGACTAGCTGGAGGTGTCTGGATGGGCAAATTTAACTCTCATTTCCCACCAGGAAGAGGAATTAACCAAAGGCTCAGCGTGCCGTGCCGGAACCAGATTAGGGCCTGAAGCCATCTTGCGGTGTTGCGGCCAGGTCACAAGAAAGCGAGTTGAAGAAAGGAGCACAGGGGCACTGTAATTCACAAACCTGCAGAGTTATAAATGACAGCTATCGTCCAAAAATATACTGAAGTAAGGCTGCCAAGAGGACTTGAAAGCGGGGCAGAATTGCAGGAAACCGATTTCAGGAGGTAGACTGGAATTGCATTGAAAGCATAGGAAAAGAGGCAGAACGTCCACAATGATGCACTTGGCCAAAAAGGGCGTATGAGTTTTTTCCTGAATATATTCAGGAAAAAACGCATAAGCCCTTTTTGGCCAACCAAGCAAGCTTGCAAAGGAAATCTGCACTACAATGAAGTCTCACTTCCCCCCGGTCAAAAGGGCCATCTGAAAAAAGTGTAAAATCCAGAAAGGCAGGACAGGCCATGGAGAACTGGGAGCCTTGTTATGCTGATGGGCGGGATGTAAATTGCCAACAGACACTCGGGAGAAGTGTATGGTGTTTCCTGAAACATCTAAAAAACAAAGCAACAGAGCCTAGGGCACTTCCACTTATGGTCCTATAGCTTAGGGAAATTAAAATCAAAAAGACACAGCCACCCCAGAGTTTGGGACGCCTCTGTTTACAAGAACCTCGTTTACAGTACAAGTTCAACATCGCAGAAAGTGAAAAATGGATAAAGAAGTTGTGGTATTTACTTACAAAGCAATATCACTCAGCAATGAAATCTATGTCATCAGGCCCTTAGCAGCACAATGAGTGGATTCAGGTATGATGATTCTAACTGAAATAAGTCACACAGAAAAAGAAACATCATAAGATATCAGTAATACATGGAATGTAAACTTGGCTACACAGGAACTGAATTACAGAACAGAACAGGGTCTCAAATTTAGAAAACCAACTTATGCTTGCTTAAGGGTAAGGTGAGTTGGGGTGCTGCATAAAACCAGAGATTGAAATAAGCACAGATAAAGTTCCTTAAGCCAAATATGGAATAGACAAGAGCTACTCCTTGCTCAACGAAATGGACTCAACACCCCATATTAAATGCCTAAGAATGTACGTGACTAGTAAGTATCTTAAAACCTATGGATTGCTATGTCTCCGAAAGAGAATCAAGCATGTGTACAGGGGCATAAACGCAGCAGTGATAGGATTGGAGAGGTTCGGTGAGCAAATGAAGACCCTTTGAAGTCATATTGCATGGTACCCATTCCACGGGTTTCAACTACCCAGGTTTAAGGTATTCCTCCTTCAGCTAAAACATGCATGTGGAACCCAGAGTATGATCAACCATGTGATCGGGAAACGTGTTCAAATATGTCTCAGTTTTCGTACCCTGGTAGTCGGCTGCAACATTCCAGACGCTTTACTAACACTCTCCCCACTTGGAGATTCATTGCCTTTAACCTCCTGTTTGGCCCAGTTTGCAATTTCTGCGGAAGGTGAACAGGAATAGCGAGAACCAATGAGAGACTAGCTGGAGGTGTCTGGACGGGCAAATTTAACTCTCATTTCCCACCAGGAAGAGGAAATAACCAAAGGCTCAGCGTGCCGTGCCGGAACCAGATTAGGGCCTGAAGCCATCCTGCGGTGTTGCGGCCAGGTCACAAGAAAGCGAGTTGAAGAAAGGAGCTCAGGGGCACTGTAATTCACAAACCTGCAGTTATAAATGACAGCTATCGTCCAAAAATATACTGAAGTAAGGCTGCCAAGAGGACTTGAAAGCGGGGCAGAATTGCAGGAAACCGATTTCAGGAGGTAGACTGGAATTGCATTGAAAGCATAGGAAAAGAGGCAGAACGTCCACAATGATGCACTTGGCCAAAAAGGGCGTATGCGTTTTTTCCTGAATATATTCAGGAAAAAACGCATACGCCCTTTTTGGCCAACCAAGCAAGCTTGCAAAGGAAATCTGCACTACAATGAAGTCTCACTTCCCCCCGGTCAAAAGGGCCATCTGAAAAAAGTGTAAAATCCAGAAAGGCAGGACAGGCCATGGAGAACTGGGAGCCTTGTTATGCTGATGGGCGGGATGTAAATTGCCAACAGACACTCGGGAGAAGTGTATGGTGTTTCCTGAAACATCTAAAAAACAAAGCAACAGAGCCTAGGGCACTTCCACTTATGGTCCTATAGCTTAGGGAAATTAAAATCAAAAAGACACAGCCACCCCAAAGTTTGGGACGCCTCTGTTTACAAGAACCTCGTTTACAGTACAAGTTCAATATCACAGAAAGTGAAAAATGGATAAAGAAGTTGTGGTATTTACTTACAAAGCAATATCACTCAGCAATGAAATCTATGTCATCAGGCCCTTAGCAGCACAATGAGTGGATTCAGGTATGATGATTCTAACTGAAATAAGTCACACAGAAAAAGAAACATCATAAGATATCAGTAATACACGGAATGTAAACTTGGCTACACAGGAACTGAATTACAGAACAGAACAGGGTCTCAAATTTAGAAAACCAACTTATGCTTGCTTAAGGGGAAAGGTGAGTTGGGGTGCTGCATAAAACCAGAGATTGAAATGAGCACAGATAAAGTTCCTTAAGCCAAATATGGAATAGACAATAGCTACTCCTTGCTCAACGAAATGGACTCAACACCCCATATTAAACGCCTAAGAATGTACCTGACTAGTAAGTATCTTAAAACCTATGGATTGCTATGTCTCTCAAAGAGAATCAAGCATGTGTACAGGGACATAAACGCAGCAGTGATAGGATTGGAGAGGTTCGGTGAGCAAATGAAGACCCTCTGAAGTCATATTGCATGGTACCCATTCCACGGGTTTCAACTACCCAGGTTTAAGGTATTCTATCTTCAGCTAAAACATGCATGTGGAACCTAGAGTCTGATCAACCATGTGATCGGGAGACGTGTTCAAATATGTCTCAGTTTTCGTACCCTGGTACTCGGGTGCAACATTCCAGACGCTTTACTAACACCCTCCCTACTTGGAGAGTCAAAGCCTTTAACCTCCTGTTTGGCCCAGTTTGCAAATTCTGCGGAAGATGAAAAGGAATAGGGAGAACCAATCAGAGACTAGCTGGAGGTGTCTGGACGGGCAAATTTAACTCTCATTTCCCACCAGGAAGAGGAAATAACCAAAGGCTCAGCGTGCCGTGCCGGAACCAGATTAGGGCCTGAAGCCATCTTGCGGTGTTGCGGCCAGGTCACAAGAAAGCGAGTTGAAGAAAGGAGCTCAGGGGCACTGTAATTCACAAAACTGCAGAGTTATAAATGACAGCTATCGTCCAAAAATATACTGAAGTAAGGCTGCCAAGAGGACTTGAAAGCGGGGCAGAATTGCAGGAAACCGATTTCAGGAGGTAGACTGGAATTGCATTGAAAGCATAGGAAAAGAGGCAGAACGTCCACAATGATGCACTTGGACAAAAAGGGCGTAGGCGTTTTTTCCTGAACATATTCAGGAAAAAACGCCTACGCCCTTTTTGGCCAACCAAGCAAGCTTGCAAAGGAAATCTGCACTACAATGAAGTCTCACATCCCCCCGGTCAAAAGGGCCATCTGAAAAAAGTGTAAAATCTAGAAAGGCAGGACAGGCCATGGAGAACTGGGAGCCTTGTTATGCTGATGGGCGGGATGTAAATTGCCAACAGACACTCGGGAGAAGTGTATGGTGTTTCCTGAAACATCTAAAAAACAAAGCAACAGAGCCTAGGGCACTTCCACTTATGCTCCTATAGCTTAGGGAAATTAAAATCAAAAAGACACAGCCACCCCAAAGTTTGGGACGGCTCTGTTTACAAGAACCTCGTTTTCGGTACAAGTTCAATATCGCAAAGTGCGAAAAATGGATAAAGAAGTTGTGGTACTTACGTACAATGCAATATCACTCAGCAATTAAATCTCTGTCTTCAGACACGTAGAAGCATAATGAGTGGATTCAGGTATGATGATTTTATCTGAAATAAGTCACACAGAAAAAGAAACATCATAAGATATCAGTAATACACGGAATGTAAACTTGGCTACACAGGAACTGAATTCCAAAACAGAACAGGGTCTCAAATTTAGAAAACCAACTTATGCTTGCTTAAGGGGAAAGGGGAGTTGGGGTGCTGCATAAAACCAGAGATTGAAATGAGCACAGATAAAGTTCCTTAATCAAATATGTAATAGACAAGAGCTACTCCTTGCTCAACGAAATGGACTCAACACCCCATATTAAACGCCTAAGAATGTACCTGACTAGCAAGTATCTTAAAATCTATGGATTGCTCTGTCTCTGAAAGGGAATCAAGCGTGTGTAGAGGGGCATAAACGCAGCAGTGATAGGATTGGAGAGGTTCGGTGAGCAAATGAAGACCCTTTGAAGTCACATTGCATGGTACCCATTCCACGGGTCTCAACTCTCCAGGTTTAAGGGATTCTTCCTTCAGCTAAAACATGCATGTGGAACCCAGAGTATGATCAACCATGTGATCGGGAGACGTGTTCAAATATGTCTCAGTTTTCATCCCCTGGTACTCGGGTGCAACATTCCAGACGCTTTACTAACACTCTCCCGACTTGGAGAGTCAGTCCCTTTAACCTCCTGTTTGGCCCAGTTTGCAATTTCTGTGGAAGATGAACAGGAATAGGGAGAACCAATGAGAGACAAGCTGGAGGTTTCTGGACGGGCAAATTTAACTCTCATTTCCCACCAAGGACAGGAATTAACCAAAGGCTCAGCGTGCCGTGCTGGAACCAGATTAGGGCCTGAAGCAATCCTGCGGTGTTGCGGCCAGCTCACAAGAAAGCGAGATGAAGAACGGAGCTCAGGGGCACAGGAATTCACAAACCTGCAGAGTTATAAATGAGAGCTATCGTCCAAAAATATACTGAAGTAAGGCTGCCAAGAGGACTTGAAAGCGGGGCAGAATTGCAGGAAACCGATTTCAGGAGGTAGACTGGAATTGCATTGAAAGCATAGGAAAAGAGGCAGAACGTCCACAATGATGCACTTGGCCAAAAAGGGCGTATGCGTTTTTTCCTGAATCAGGAAAAAACGCATACGCACTTTTTGGCCAACCAAGCAAGCTTGCAAAGGAAATCTGCACTACAATGAAGTCTCACTTCCCCCCGGTCAAAAGGGCCATCTGAGAAAAGTGTAAAATCCAGAAAGGCAGGACAGGCCATGGAGAACTGGGAGCCTTGTTATGCTGATGGGCGGGATGTAAATTGCCAACAGACACTCGGGAGAAGTGTATGGTGTTTCCTGAAACATCTAAAAAACAAAGCAACAGAGCCTAGGGCACTTCCACTTATGGTCCTATAGCTTAGGGAAATTAAAATCAAAAAGACACAGCCACCCCACAGTTTGGGACAGCTCTGTTTACAAGAACCTCGTTTACGGTACAAGTTCAATATCGCAGAAAGTGAAAAATGGATAAAGAAGTTGTGGTACTTATGTACAATGCAAAATCAGTCAGCTATGAAATCTATGTCATCAGGCCCGTAGCAGCATAATGAGTGGATTCAGGTATGATGATTCTAACTGAAATATGTCACACAGAAAAAGAAACATCATAAGATATCACTAATACACGGAATGTGAACTTGGCTACACATGAACTGAATTACAAAACAGAACAGGGTCTCAAGTTTAGAAAACCAACTTATGCTTCCTTAAGGGGGAAAGTGAGTTGGGGTGCTGCATAAAACCAGCGTTTGAAATTAGCACAGATACCATTCAATAAGCAAAATATGTAATAGACAAGACCTACCCCTTGCTCAACAAAATGGACTCAACAATGAGGTATCACCTCACACCTGATAGAATGGGCATCATGAGAAAATCTACAAACAAAAATGCTGGAAAGGGTGTGGAGAAAAGGAACTCTCTTCCACTATTCTTGGGAATATAAATTGATACAGTCACTACGGAGAACAATATGGAGTTTCTTAAGAAACTAACAATAGAATTACCATATGATACAGCAATCCCAGTACTGGACATATACCCAGACAAAACCATAAATCAAAACGAGACATTCACCGCAATGTTCATTGCATCACTATTTACAATATCGAGGTAATGGAAGCAACCTAAATGCCCACAGACAGACGAATGCATAAAGCTGTGGTACATATATAAAATGGAATATTACTAAGTCATGAAAAGGAATGAAATTGGGTCATTTGTAGAGACGTCGATGGATCTAGAGACTGTCATACAGAGTGAAGTAAGTCAGAAAGAGAAAAACAAATCTTGTATATTCATGCATATATGTGGAACCTAGAAAAACTGTACAGATTAACCATTTTGCAAGGCATAAATAGAGCAACAGATGTAGACAACAAATGTATGGACAACAAGGGGGGAAAGCTGTTGGGGGGGTGGTGGTGGGAGGAGTTGAGAGACTGGGATTGGCATGTATACATTTATATGTATAAAATAGATAACCAATAAGAACCTGCTGTATAAAAATATAAAATAAAATTCAAAATTAAAAAGAAATAAAATTTAAAAAATAAAACAGAAAAAACAATTATTCCCTTCACATACATGTATTTATATGAATAAATTATTTCCATGCTTATATCTGTAAATACAAAAAAGAGGAATAAAATCTACCTTGAAGCAAAAACGAAAAAGAGAAAAAAAACACAGAACCCACCAGTTCCACAGAGGAAAACCGTATCAGGGCACTTGCTCCAGTTGTAAACAATTCTGAAGTTGGCCAGTGGTGGGGAATCGTCTCCCATTCAGCCAGCAGCCCCCACGCAACAAGCGTCCTCATTGCAAAGCTGGGGCACCGTGCCGAGGCATCTGTGAGTAAACGTGAGCTGAGCCCCAGGCCAGTTGCTGCTGAACTATTCCCACCCGTCCCAGGTAAAACACCTGAATATATACAAGGACTTGAAAGCCTAGAGGAAGGGCCATAGAGCCACACGAGTGACAGCATGCCGGCCGACTTGGTGCCTGCAGGCCAGCCAGGATGGTCCTGGCCCTGGGTGCTCTTCTGGAAGATTTCCATTTCCCTGACTGAGATACCCGTCCTGTCCCTGCCCCCACTGCTTTTTTCCTTCCTCACCTCTGCCCAGGGAGAAATTCCAGCAGCAGGTATGGGTGACACATCCTCTTCTTTAGCAGGTGGCAGCCTGGCAACTGCTGCAGAAAGTCCAGCAGAGCCCCACTCACACTGGGCCACCCACAAAGCCGTGGCCTCTCACTCCCTCCCACCAGCCCAGCCCCGAGACTGCTGACAGGGCAGAGAAAATGGCGTCAGGCACGGCTGCAGGGGCTCTTGCTGCCTGGAGTGGTATTTATATTGATCTCAACCCAGGCACACCTGGGGAGGGCTGGCCCGCACGGTAAGGCTGCCCAGGTCAGCCAATCATCACCCCTCAGGGGCTCACAGTTGCAGAAAATGGAACTTGCTGAACCGGCCAGGTCCAAGGAACAGGTGTGGGCTCCTGAGAGTCAGGATAGACAAGGGGCTGCAGCTTTGGCTTGTTTTCTAATCATTTTATCTGGCCCATGAGTGGGAGACAACTTCAAGAAAACCCTCTCCTTATGAGAGGAACCCAGGAGTCAGGGAGAGGAGGGGTGGGTGGTGGTTGGAGACAGAGGCCTGGTGCCCCGGGTGCAGTGGAAGTCTCTGGAAGACCAGGTGGAGGGAGGCCGCACAGAGTGATGCCCAGGGTCACAGACCTGTCGCAGCTGCTGTTTGTTAGTTCAAGTCCTGCTCTGAGGTGCTCTGTGCCAGCTCTGAGCGACAGATGAGCTGGGGGTGCTCTGCAATGAGGGCTATGTGCACGGTTCCTGTGTGCCCAGCCCTGCCATGGTACCTGCAAGGGTAGCTCTGTATCCTGGGAAGGGCCTGACCACGAGAGCCCCGTGGGCTGGGGTGGGGGTGGGGTACCTGCCCAGGTGAGCTCCATATTCTGGGATTGGTCTGACCACGAGAGCCCCATGGGCTGCTGGGGACCTGGTAAAGGATGTCAGGACAGTCAGTGAAGCCACCGAGGATATACCTCCAGTTGCTCCTAATTCCTACACCCTGCTGGTCATTCTACCAACCACCAGGACATGGTATTCTGTATTAGTCTTCAATGATGCCTTCTTTTGTATTCCATTAGTCCCAGAGTCACAAGAAATTTTGGCTTGTGAGTGGCAGGACTCAACATACAACTAAAACAATACTTCCGGGCCGTCTTGCCCCAAGGGTGCAAAAATTCCCACACCATCTTTGGGGAAAGCTTAGCTAAAGACCTAAAAGTTCTACCTCTGGAAAAGGAAACCCTCCTTCAGTACGCAGACGACATTCTGATCGCCAGCCCTACTAAGGAGGCCTCTGAACTACCAAGCCAATAAAGGATAGAAGTTGTCCAAGAAAAAGCTCAAATATCACAGACTGCGGTGACCTGCCTGGGCTTCATTCTCACAGAAGGTCGGAGAAGCCCATCCCAGGAAAGGGAAGAAACCATTTGCAGCCTTACCCCTTTCTAAAACTAGAAGACAGCTTAGGGGTTCCTGGGGAGGCCAGGGTTTGCTGCTTCTGGATCCCTAACTACAGTCTACTAGCTGGGCCTCTATATGAAACACTGAAAGGAAAAGATGATGATCCTTTTGAATAGAATCCAGAAGTGGCCTTTCAAGAATGGAAAGAGCAGTCAATTCAGACCCTTGCCCTGGAACTCCCTAATTTAGCTAAACCCTTTGACCTTTACATTCCCGGTGAAAGGTGAATCGCCATTGGAGAATTAGTGCAAAAACTGGGACCACTTGAAATGGAACAATGCAAGAATGCCATCCAGGTAGGATAAACTACGGTCACCAAGGGGCTTGGCCCACTGCCGCATCTGGCCAAGATACTGGCGGTATCTAAAAACCTGGAAATCAGCAGCCCAAAAGGCCACCTCCTTCCTAAGGGAAAAGGACCCCACGTGGTGATCCTAACCACCAACGATGCCCTGAAGTTGCAGGGTTCGCTCCGTGGGCACACCGACCTCGAGTGAGGAGGCCCTCCAACTCCAACATCCAGAGAGATAACCGGGGGCAACAGGGCACCATGACGACTCGTGTGAACATCACTTGACCTGGAGTTTCTCTCATAAAACAATAAGAGTGTGTCCCAAAAGAGTAGACTACTGCTTGCAGGACTTACTGCACCCAGAGGGGAGCTAATAATCTTGGTGGGGGAACCGTATATCACACTGTCACCATAGAAAAGCCTACAGACACCGTGATGATGGTGGCCAATAAGACCGGCTGGACTCCTGTTTACTTCAAAAGGCTGTTGACTCAGTGGTCATCATGGTCCTTGATCACCACTGACCCTGGACTGTCTGGGAGTTGAGCGGGCAGGGCTCTGACACCTGGTGCTGTTTGTACGTTAATTCAGGGGCCTAATTGAAGAAAGCGCAGACTACTGGTCAGAGCATCTAGGCTGGCAGAAATGGTCAGACTAAGGTGGCCGAACAAATGTGGGGCGGGGTGAAACCGGCCCCCACAGCGTCTCTGCACATCTCTTTCCTGGACTCTTAAAGGTCATTAGAATCTATAACACTTCCAATGCTGGTGCTCAGGTGGACGAGCAGGGAGGCAGGGGGCCTGGGGACAATCAACGTCACCTGGAGGCTGCTGGGGAGAAGCTCTGACCCTCGCCCCCGGGTATTAGGGCTCCCAACTCAGCACTCAGCAGTTACAGAAGAAGTGTCTGCACCCTCAGCACTCCAAGAATGAGGAACGGGACAAAAGGCAGAGGAGGGGTTTGTCCCCAGCAAAGCCCATTAAAAATCCCTGGGAGATAAAAATAGAATCTGGGCAATAAAGTCAAGTCTAACCTTTTTTATCCTTTGTGCTTTGTCTAATTTCACGTGCTCCTAGGGTCCCGCATGCAGAGGTTCCACACCCGGCACTTCAGACCAGATTTCCTAGTGCAGAATGGCTGGGTCGACACCTCAGCTCCTGGGGCCCAGTGCAGACTCCGCGATATAGAGCCTGAGCTGCAGCCAACCTGGCCCTCGAGAGCTCCGCCCCCTCCCTCCCACTGACTCTGACAGGATCTCTACACAGCAGCCCAGCCCACAGCCCACGGGGTAGTGCATGCTCTCACCTCTCCATTCTCTGATCAAAATATAAAGTTTCCTTTGCTTGTGAACCAAACTCAGTCTCGATCTGTTGGCCCCAATGACACTGGGCAGGGGGACACTTGTTGGGGTCCACTCTGGAGGATCAGTAACAGAAATTGAGACTATTGTAACCTCAATGAACAGATGTGTGAGCCAAACTGTAGTTAACATAGAACAGTGTATAAGGCTCGGGTAAAATAAGATGTTTCTAACACTTCCATTTGATATTTCCATCACTTTATTATAAGCAAGTTCAGTGAAAAGGTTTGTCTTATTTGTCAGGTCAATATTAGAGAAACGAAGTGATTTCTTTCCAAGGATGTACATCTAATAATCTTGGTTAAAGCTTCAATCTTGTTTTAAATGCTTTTCCATTGAAAATGATACCTCTCTTTCAGCTCCCCCATTTCTGAGAAGTATAAAATCTTATAATTTATTATTACCAAAGGGGAAAGGTGGGAGGAGGGATAAATTAACAGTTTGGGATTAACACATACACACTGCTATGTATAAAATAGATCATCAACAAGGAACTACTGTATAGCACAGGGAACTACACTCAACATTTTGCAATAACCTATAAGGGGAAATAATCTGAAAAAGAATAGATATTTTTATTGACATCATCTATCAATGACAGTTAAAGTGTAACCTAAGGGAAGCTGGTGGTGAGTGCTTCTGACCCTGAAGACTTCAATCATCTAAAGTTTGGACTCTGCCTACTTCCCAAGGCCCTTAATGAACATATGTGTAGCCGTAGCTTAAAAAATTCCCCAGTTTGGGTTTCGGGGAGACACTGATTTTGAAAAAGCCCTGGTGTTCTCCTTACATGAATGGGACTCTTCCTACTGCTAAAACATGTCTGTCACACCCAGAGGATGGTATACCGTCTGATCGGGAAGAGTTTGGAAAAGGCATCTCCTCTCCTCATCTCCTGGTGCTCGGGTTCACCCCTCCAGCGTCTTTACTAACAGTCTCCCCACTTGGAGATGTCAGCACTGTCAACATCCTGTTGCGTACAGTTTGGAATTTGTCCAGAGGATGAAGCGGAAGGATGAGGAACAATGAGAGACAAGTCCTAGGTGTTCAGACAGGCACATGTCACTCTAATTTCCAATCAGGAAGACGAATTGACCAAAGGCTAGGGTTGCCCATGGAAACAGTATAGGGCTTGAGGAAATCCCGCTGCTTTGTGGCCAGTTCCCATAAACACAAGTTGAACAATGGAACTCAGGGGCAGTAAAATTCACAAAACTGCAGAGTTGAAAATATCCATCACTGAAAAATGTCTTGAGGAAAGTCAGAGAAAAGGACTTGTAAGCAAGGGAGAATGGCAGGAAAGGGATTTGAGGAGGTAGAAAGGACTCGCCATTAAGCACAAGAAAAGGAGCTGAACATTGCCAACATTGCAGTTGGCCAAAAAGGGTGTATGCGTTTTTTTCTGTATATATTCAAGAAAAGGGCATACACTTTTTTAGCCAACCAAACAGGTGGGCACTGGAAGTCAATACTACAAAAGATATCACTTCGCATCAGTCAGAAGAGCCATCCTCATAAAGCGTAAACAACAGAAATGCAGGACAGGGCAAGGAGAAGAGGGAGCCCTGTGAGACTTATAGTGGAAATGTATATTGCCAACGGCCATTCTGGAGAAGTGTATTGTGTTTACTAAAGCATCTAAAAAATGAGCTACAGAGCATAGGGCACTTGCACTCATGGGCGTATATCTTGAGAAAAACAAAAATCGAGAGGACACAGGCACCCCAATGTTTACCCCCTCTCTGTTTAAAAGATCCTCAACTAGGATATAACTTAAATGTCTCTGGAGGGAAAAAATGGGTAGAGATGTGGTACTTAGGTAGAGTGGAATATTATTCAGCCTGGAGATCAATGAAATATGGCCAGTTGTAACAACTCCGGAGGAGTTACGTATGATCTTTCTAAGTGACAGAATTCAAAAAGAAAAAGACACATATCATAAGATATCACTTAAAAGTGGAATCCAAAATGGCTACACATGAAATAAATTACAAAACAAAAACATAGTCAAATATGTAGAAAACACGCATAAGGCTGCTAAACGGGAAAGGTGGGGAGGGGTGAGGCATCACCCAGGAGGTTGAAATTAGCAAAGATACCATTCCAAATACCAAACTGATAATCAACAAGGCCTACACGGTAGCTAAAAGAACTGCACTCAGCACACTCAAGTCACCGGAAAAGAATATATACGACTGGTAAGAATCTGAAAAAGAATTTACTGATGTCTCTCTGTACGTGAATCAAGTGGATGTACAGCAGCAAGAAACAGAGCTTTGAAAATCAGCTGTAACCAATATAGTAATAAATTGAAAAAAATAAACGACAGAGAGACAGAGAAAACCTCTTACAACTTTTCCTCAGGGCCGGTGATGCAACATGGATTGAACACATCTAGACCCACAGCAGGATGAGACATAAGGCTGGAAACTGTTTGCGCTAAGAGAAATGTGAGGTTGGGTGAGGAAATGCACACCCTTTAAAGTAATACTACCTGGTACCCATTCAATGGGTCCCAAATATGCAGGTTCAAGGGATCTTCCTACAGCTAAAACATGCATGGAAAACCCAGAGGACTGTACACCATGTGATCGGGAGATGTGTCTAAAATGCAGCTCATTTATCCTCTCCTGGTGCTCCTGTTCACCATTCCAGCCACGTTACTTAGAATCTCCCCACTTGGAGAATCAGCACATTTCAACTTCTGTTTCACACATTTTGCAAATTGTGAGGAGGATGAACGGGGAACCAATGAGAGAATAGTTGTAGGGGTTTGGACGGGCACATATCACTCTAATTTCCCATTAAGAATAAGAATTGAAAAAAGGCTCAGCCCGCCTCGCCCGAGCCAAAATAGGGCCTGAAGCAATCCTGCGGGTTTGAGGCCAGCTCACAAAAGAGCAACTTAAAAAATGGAGCTCAGGGTCACTGCAATTCACAAACCTGCAGAGTTATAAATGAAAACTAACGTCCAAAAATATGTTGAGGTAAGGCAAAGAAGAGGATCTGAATGCAAGACAGAATTGCAAGAAACAGATTTCAAGAGATAGATTGGACTCGTCTTTAAAGCACATGAAAAGCGGCAGAATTTCGACAATGATGCAGTTGGCCCAAAAGGGCGTATGCGTTTTTTCCTGATTATATCCAGGAAAAAACGCATACGCACTTTATGGGCAACGAAGCAAGCAAGCAATGCAAATGTGCACAACAAAGAAGTCTCATTTCCCACTGGTCAAAAGGGCCATCCTAAAAAATTGTAAAAACCAGAAATGCAGGACAGGCCATGGAGAACAGGGAGCCTTTATACGCTGATGGGCAGTGTGTGAACTGCCGAGAGCCACTCTGGAGAAGTGTATGGTGGTTCCTAAATCATCTAAAAAACAGAGCTACAGAGCATAGGACACTTCCAATCATGGGAGTATATCTAGGGAAATCTAAAAATTAACAAGACACAAGCACACCACAGTTTAGGGCTACTCTGTTTACAAGAACCTCAACTTCAGTATACCTTAAATATCCCAGGAAAGAGAACAATGGATAAAGAAGATGTGGTACTTATGTACAATGGAATATCTCTTCACCATGAAATCAATGTAATAAGGCTAGTAGAAGGATAAAGAGTGGATTTAGGTCCGATAATACTACTTGAAATAAGTCAAACAGAAAAAGAAACATATCATAAGATATCACTTATAGAGGGAGGGTAAATATGGCTGCACAAGAAATGAATTACAGAACAGAACAGTGTCTCACATTTAGAAAACACACTTATTTCAGCTTAAGGGGAAAGGAGAGGTGGGGTGATGCATAAAACCAGAGTTTGAAATTAGCACAGATACCGTTCAATAAACCAAATAGATATTAGACAAGATCTACACCTTGCTCAATGAACTGGCCTCAACACACCCTATACACCGCAGAGAAATATATCTGAGTAATAAGAATCTTAAAACCCATGTATTGATATATCTCCATAAGGGAATCAAGTGTGTGCAGAGTGGCACAAACACAGCAGTGAAAATGAGCTAAACCCCATTATAGAAATAAATTTTAAAAACAAAACGCAGAAACAATGAAAGAGAGAAAAATTCTTACAAAATTCGCTCAGGGGCTGTGATGCAACCTGGATTGACCACATATAAACCCACAGCTGGATAAGACATAAGGCTGGACACTTGGGGCTGAGAGGATTGATGAGCTTTGGTGAGCAACTGCCAAAAGTTTAATGCAATACTTCATGCTACTCATTCCAAGGGTCCCAACACTCCAGGTTGAAGGGAATCTTCCTACAGCTAAACCATGCTTGGGAAACCCAGCGACTGGTATACCATATGATCGGGAAAGGTTTCTAAAACGCACCTCATTTTTCCTCTCCTGGGGCTCCGGATCGACATTCCAGCCGCTTTACCAAAAATATCCCCACATGGAGAGTCAATGCCTTTAAGTTCTGGTATCGCACAGTCTGCAGTTAGTGCGGAGGATGAATGGGAATAGGGGGAACCAGTGAGAAACTAGCTGTAGCGGTTTCAATGGGCACATGTCACTCTAAATTCACATCAGTAAGAAGAATAAACCAAAGGCACAGCAAGGTGCCCCAGAAGAAGAATAGGGCCTGAAGGAATCCTGTGGTTATGAGGCAAGATCACAAAAATAAGAGCTGAAAAATGGAGCTAAGGGCCACTGCAATTCAAAAACCTGCAGAGTTATAAAGGTCAACTATTTTCAAAAAATATATTGAGGTAAGGCTATGAAGAGGCATTGAAAGCAAGGCAGAATTGCAGGAAAACGATTTCAGGAGGTAGACTGGAATTGCATTTAAAGCATAGGAAAAGAGGCAGAACGTCCACAATGATTCACTTGGCCAAAAAGGGCGTATGCCTTTTTTCCTGAATTTATTCAGGAAAAAAGGCATACGCCCTTTTTGGCCAACCAAGCAAGCTTGCAAAGGAAATCTGCACTACAATGAAGTCTCACTTCCCCCCGGTCAAAAGGGCCATCTGAAAAAAGTGTAAAATCCAGAAAGGCAGGACAGGCCATGGAGAACTGGGAGCCTTGTTATGCTGATGGGCGGGATGTGTATGGTGTTTCCTGAAACATCCAAAAAACAAAGCAACAGAGCCTAGGGCACTTCCACTTATGGTCCTATAGCTTAGGGAAATTAAAATCAAAAAGACACAGCCACCCCAAAGTTTGGGACGCCTCTGTTTACAAGAACCTCGTTTACCGTACAAGTTCAACATCGCAGAAAGTGAAAAATGGATAAAGAAGTTGTGGTATTTACTTACAAAGCAATATCACTCAGCAATGAAATCTATGTCATCAGGCCCTTAGCAGCACAATGAGTGGATTCAGGTATGATGATTCTAACTGAAATAAGTCACACAGAAAAAGAAACATCATAAGATATCACTAATACACGGAATGTAAACTTGGCTACACAGGAACAGAATTACAAAACAGAACAGGGTCTCAAATTTAGAAAACCAACTTATGCTTGCTTAATGGGAAAGGTGAGTTGGGGTGCTGCATAAAACCAGAGATTGAAATGAGCACAGATAAAGTTCCTTAAGCCAAATATGGAATAGACAAGAGCTACTCCTTGCTCAACGAAATGGACTCAACACCCCATATTAAATGCCTAAGAATGTACCTGACTAGTAATTATCTTAAAACCTATGGATTGCTATGTCTCCGAAAGGGAATCAAGCGTGTGTACAGGGGCATAAACGCAGCAGTGATAGGATTGGAGAGGTTTGGTGAGCAAATGAAGACCCTTTGAAATCATATTGCATGGTACTCATTCCACGGGTCTCAACTCTCCAGGTTTCAGGGATTCTTCCTTCAGCTAAAACATGCATGTGGAACCCAGAGTATGATCAACCATGTGATCGGGAGACGTGTTCCAATATGTCTCAGTTTTCTTCCCCTGGAACTCGGGTGCAACATTCCAGACGCTTTACTAACACTCTCCCGACTTGGAGAGTCAGTGCCTTTAACCTCCTGTTTGGCCCTGTTTTCAATTTCAGTGGAAGATGAACAGGAATAGGGAGAACCAATGAGAGACAAGCTGGAGGTTTCTGGACGGGCAAATTTAACTCTCATTTCCCACCAAGGACAGGAATTAACCAAAGGCTCAGCGTGCCGTGCTGGAACCAGATTAGGGCCTGAAGCAATCCTGCGGTGTTGCGGCCAGCTCACAAGAAAGCGAGATGAAGAACGGAGCTCAGGGGCACAGGAATTCACAAACCTGCAGAGTTATAAATGACAGCAATCGTCCAAAAATATACTGAAGTAAGGCTGCCAAGAGGACTTGAAAGCGGGGCAGAATTGCAGGAAACCGATTTCAGGAGGTAGACTGGAATTGCATTTTAAGCATAGGAAAAGAGGCAGAACGTCCACAATGATGCACTTGGCCAAAAAGGGCGTATGCGTTTTTTCCTGAATCAGGAAAAAACGCATACGCACTTTTTGGCCAACCAAGCAAGCTTGCAAAGGAAATCTGCACTACAATGAAGTCTCACTTCCCCCCGGTCAGAAGGGCCATCTGAGAAAAGTGTAAAATCCAGAAAGGCAGGACAGGCCATGGAGAACTGGGAGCCTTGTTATGCTGATGGGCGGGATGTAAATTGCCAACAGACACTCGGGAGAAGTGTATGGTGTTTCCTGAAACATCTAAAACACAAAGCAACAGAGCCTAGGGCACTTCCACTTATGGTCCTATAGCTTAGGGAAATTAAAATCAAAAAGACACAGCCACAACAAAGTTTGGGACGCCTCTGTTTACAAGAACCTCGTTTACGGTACAAGTTCAATATCGCAGAAAGTGAAAAATGGATAAAGAAGTTGTGGTACTTATGTACAATGCAAAATCACTCAGCCATGAAATCTATGTCATCAGGCCCGTAGCAGCATAATGAGTGGATTCAGGTATGATGATTCTAACTGAAATATGTCACACAGAAAAAGAAACATCATAAGATATCACTAATACACGGAATGTGAACTTGGCTACACATGAACTGAATTACAAAACAGAACAGGGTCTCAAGTTTAGAAAACCAACTTATGCTTCCTTAAGGGGGAAAGTGAGTTGGGGTGCTGCATAAAACCAGCGTTTGAAATTAGCACAGATACCATTCAATAAGCCAAATATGGAATAGACAAGACCTACCCCTTGCTCAACAAAATGGACTCAACAATGAGGTATCACCTCACACCTGATAGAATGGGCATCATGAGAAAATCTACAAACAAAAATGCTGGAAAGGGTGTGGAGAAAAGGAACCCTCTTCCACTATTGTTGGGAATATAAATTGATACAGTCTCTAAGGAGAACAATATGGAGTTTCTTAAGAAACTAACAATAGAATTACCATATGATACAGCAATCCCAGTACTGGACATATACCCAGACAAAACCATAAATCAAAACGAGACATTCACCGCAATGTTCATTGCATCACTATTTACAATATCGAGGTAATGGAAGCAACCTAAATGCCCACAGACAGACGAATGCATAAAGCTGTGGTACATATATAAAATGGAATATTACTAAGCCATGAAAAGGAATGAAATTGGGTCATTTGTAGAGACGTCGATGGATCTAGAGACTGTCATACAGAGTGAAGTAAGTCAGAAAGAGAAAAACAAATCTTGTATATTCATGCATATATGTGGAACCTAGAAAAACTGTACAGATTAACCATTTTGCAAGGCATAAATAGAGCAACAGATGTAGACAACAAATGTATGGACAACAAGGGGGGAAAGCTGTTGGGGGGGTGGTGGTGGGAGGAGTTGAGAGACTGGGATTGGCATGTATACATTTATATGTATAAAATAGATAACCAATAAGAACCTGCTGTATAAAAATATAAAATAAAATTCAAAATTAAAAAGAAATAAAATTTAAAAAATAAAACAGAAAAAACAATTATTCCCTTCACATACATGTATTTATATGAATAAATTATTTCCATGCTTATATCTGTAAATACAAAAAAGAGGAATAAAATCTACCTTGAAGCAAAAACGAAAAAGAGAAAAAAAACACAGAACCCACCAGTTCCACAGAGGAAAACCGTATCAGGGCACTTGCTCCAGTTGTAAACAATTCTGAAGTTGGCCAGTGGTGGGGAATCGTCTCCCATTCAGCCAGCAGCCCCCACGCAACAAGCGTCCTCATTGCAAAGCTGGGGCACCGTGCCGAGGCATCTGTGAGTAAACGTGAGCTGAGCCCCAGGCCAGTTGCTGCTGAACTATTCCCACCCGTCCCAGGTAAAACACCTGAATATATACAAGGACTTGAAAGCCTAGAGGAAGGGCCATAGAGCCACACGAGTGACAGCATGCCGGCCGACTTGGTGCCTGCAGGCCAGCCAGGATGGTCCTGGCCCTGGGTGCTCTTCTGGAAGATTTCCATTTCCCTGACTGAGATACCCGTCCTGTCCCTGCCCCCACTGCTTTTTTCCTTCCTCACCTCTGCCCAGGGAGAAATTCCAGCAGCAGGTATGGGTGACACATCCTCTTCTTTAGCAGGTGGCAGCCTGGCAACTGCTGCAGAAAGTCCAGCAGAGCCCCACTCACACTGGGCCACCCACAAAGCCGTGGCCTCTCACTCCCTCCCACCAGCCCAGCCCCGAGACTGCTGACAGGGCAGAGAAAATGGCGTCAGGCACGGCTGCAGGGGCTCTTGCTGCCTGGAGTGGTATTTATATTGATCTCAACCCAGGCACACCTGGGGAGGGCTGGCCCGCACGGTAAGGCTGCCCAGGTCAGCCAATCATCACCCCTCAGGGGCTCACAGTTGCAGAAAATGGAACTTGCTGAACCCGCCAGGTCCAAGGAACAGGTGTGGGCTCCTGAGAGTCAGGATAGACAAGGGGCTGCAGCTTTGGCTTGTTTTCTAATCATTTTATCTGGCCCATGAGTGGGAGACAACTTCAAGAAAACCCTCTCCTTATGAGAGGAACCCAGGAGTCAGGGAGAGGAGGGGTGGGTGGTGGTTGGAGACAGAGGCCTGGTGCCCCGGGTGCAGTGGAAGTCTCTGGAAGACCAGGTGGAGGGAGGCCGCACAGAGTGACGCCCAGGGTCACAGACCTGTCGCAGCTGCTGTTTGTTAGTTCAAGTCCTGCTCTGAGGTGCTCTGTGCCAGCTCTGAGCGACAGGTGAGCTGGGGGTGCTCTGCAATGAGGGCTATGTGCACGGTTCCTGTGTGCCCAGCCCTGCCATGGTACCTGCAAGGGTAGCTCTGTATCCTGGGAAGGGCCTGACCACGAGAGCCCCGTGGGCTGGGGTGGGGGTGGGGTACCTGCCCAGGTGAGCTCCATATTCTGGGATTGGTCTGACCACGAGAGCCCCATGGGCTGCTGGGGACCTGGTAAAGGATGTCAGGACAGTCAGTGAAGCCACCGAGGATATACCTCCAGTTGCTCCTAATTCCTACACCCTGCTGGTCATTCTACCAACCACCAGGACATGGTATTCTGTATTAGTCTTCAATGATGCCTTCTTTTGTATTCCATTAGTCCCAGAGTCACAAGAAATTTTGGCTTGTGAGTGGCAGGACTCAACATACAACTAAAACAATACTTCCGGGCCGTCTTGCCCCAAGGGTGCAAAAATTCCCACACCATCTTTGGGGAAAGCTTAGCTAAAGACCTAAAAGTTCTACCTCTGGAAAAGGAAACCCTCCTTCAGTACGCAGACGACATTCTGATCGCCAGCCCTACTAAGGAGGCCTCTGAACTACCAAGCCAATAAAGGATAGAAGTTGTCCAAGAAAAAGCTCAAATATCACAGACTGCGGTGACCTGCCTGGGCTTCATTCTCACAGAAGGTCGGAGAAGCCCATCCCAGGAAAGGGAAGAAACCATTTGCAGCCTTACCCCTTTCTAAAACTAGAAGACAGCTTAGGGGTTCCTGGGGAGGCCAGGGTTTGCTGCTTCTGGATCCCTAACTACAGTCTACTAGCTGGGCCTCTATATGAAACACTGAAAGGAAAAGATGATGATCCTTTTGAATAGAATCCAGAAGTGGCCTTTCAAGAATGGAAAGAGCAGTCAATTCAGACCCTTGCCCTGGAACTCCCTAATTTAGCTAAACCCTTTGACCTTTACATTCCCGGTGAAAGGTGAATCGCCATTGGAGAATTAGTGCAAAAACTGGGACCACTTGAAATGGAACAATGCAAGAATGCCATCCAGGTAGGATAAACTACGGTCACCAAGGGGCTTGGCCCACTGCCGCATCTGGCCAAGATACTGGCGGTATCTAAAAACCTGGAAATCAGCAGCCCAAAAGGCCACCTCCTTCCTAAGGGAAAAGGACCCCACGTGGTGATCCTAACCACCAACGATGCCCTGAAGTTGCAGGGTTCGCTCCGTGGGCACACCGACCTCGAGTGAGGAGGCCCTCCAACTCCAACATCCAGAGAGATAACCGGGGGCAACAGGGCACCATGACGACTCGTGTGAACATCACTTGACCTGGAGTTTCTCTCATAAAACAATAAGAGTGTGTCCCAAAAGAGTAGACTACTGCTTGCAGGACTTACTGCACCCAGAGGGGAGCTAATAATCTTGGTGGGGGAACCGTATATCACACTGTCACCATAGAAAAGCCTACAGACACCGTGATGATGGTGGCCAATAAGACCGGCTGGACTCCTGTTTACTTCAAAAGGCTGTTGACTCAGTGGTCATCATGGTCCTTGATCACCACTGACCCTGGACTGTCTGGGAGTTGAGCGGGCAGGGCTCTGACACCTGGTGCTGTTTGTACGTTAATTCAGGGGCCTAATTGAAGAAAGCGCAGACTACTGGTCAGAGCATCTAGGCTGGCAGAAATGGTCAGCCTAAGGTGGCCGAACAAATGTGGGGCGGGGTGAAACCGGCCCCCACAGCGTCTCTGCACATCTCTTTCCTGGACTCTTAAAGGTCATTAGAATCTATAACACTTCCAATGCTGGTGCTCAGGTGGACGAGCAGGGAGGCAGGGGGCCTGGGGACAATCAACGTCACCTGGAGGCTGCTGGGGAGAAGCTCTGACCCTCGCCCCCGGGTATTAGGGCTCCCAACTCAGCACTCAGCAGTTACAGAAGAAGTGTCTGCACCCTCAGCACTCCAAGAATGAGGAACGGGACAAAAGGCAGAGGAGGGGTTTGTCCCCAGCAAAGCCCATTAAAAATCCCTGGGAGATAAAAATAGAATCTGGGCAATAAAGTCAAGTCTAACCTTTTTTATCCTTTGTGCTTTGTCTAATTTCACGTGCTCCTAGGGTCCCGCATGCAGAGGTTCCACACCCGGCACTTCAGACCAGATTTCCTAGTGCAGAATGGCTGGGTCGACACCTCAGCTCCTGGGGCCCAGTGCAGACTCCGCGATATAGAGCCTGAGCTGCAGCCAACCTGGCCCTCGAGAGCTCCGCCCCCTCCCTCCCACTGACTCTGACAGGATCTCTACACAGCAGCCCAGCCCACAGCCCACGGGGTAGTGCATGCTCTCACCTCTCCATTCTCTGATCAAAATATAAAGTTTCCTTTGCTTGTGAACCAAACTCAGTCTCGATCTGTTGGCCCCAATGACACTGGGCAGGGGGACACTTGTTGGGGTCCACTCTGGAGGATCAGTAACAGAAATTGAGACTATTGTAACCTCAATGAACAGATGTGTGAGCCAAACTGTAGTTAACATAGAACAGTGTATAAGGCTCGGGTAAAATAAGATGTTTCTAACACTTCCATTTGATATTTCCATCACTTTATTATAAGCAAGTTCAGTGAAAAGGTTTGTCTTATTTGTCAGGTCAATATTAGAGAAACGAAGTGATTTCTTTCCAAGGATGTACATCTAATAATCTTGGTTAAAGCTTCAATCTTGTTTTAAATGCTTTTCCATTGAAAATGATACCTCTCTTTCAGCTCCCCCATTTCTGAGAAGTATAAAATCTTATAATTTATTATTACCAAAGGGGAAAGGTGGGAGGAGGGATAAATTAACAGTTTGGGATTAACACATACACACTGCTATGTATAAAATAGATCATCAACAAGGAACTACTGTATAGCACAGGGAACTACACTCAACATTTTGCAATAACCTATAAGGGGAAATAATCTGAAAAAGAATAGATATTTTTATTGACATCATCTATCAATGACAGTTAAAGTGTAACCTAAGGGAAGCTGGTGGTGAGTGCTTCTGACCCTGAAGACTTCAATCATCTAAAGTTTGGACTCTGCCTACTTCCCAAGGCCCTTAATGAACATATGTGTAGCCGTAGCTTAAAAAATTCCCCAGTTTGGGTTTCGGGGAGACACTGATTTTGAAAAAGCCCTGGTGTTCTCCTTACATGAATGGGACTCTTCCTACTGCTAAAACATGTCTGTCACACCCAGAGGATGGTATACCGTCTGATCGGGAAGAGTTTGGAAAAGGCATCTCATCTCCTCATCTCCTGGTGCTCGGGTTCACCCCTCCAGCGTCTTTACTAACAGTCTCCCCACTTGGAGATGTCAGCACTGTCAACATCCTGTTGCGTACAGTTTGGAATTTGTCCAGAGGATGAAGCGGAAGGATGAGGAACAATGAGAGACAAGTCCTAGGTGTTCAGACAGGCACATGTCACTCTAATTTCCAATCAGGAAGACGAATTGACCAAAGGCTAGGGTTGCCCATGGAAACAGTATAGGGCTTGAGGAAATCCCGCTGCTTTGTGGCCAGTTCCCATAAACACAAGTTGAACAATGGAACTCAGGGGCAGTAAAATTCACAAAACTGCAGAGTTGAAAATATCCATCACTGAAAAATGTCTTGAGGAAAGTCAGAGAAAAGGACTTGTAAGCAAGGGACAATGGCAGGAAAGGGATTTGAGGAGGTAGAAAGGACTCGCCATTAAGCACAAGAAAAGGAGCTGAACATTGCCAACATTGCAGTTGGCCAAAAAGGGTGTATGCGTTTTTTTCTGTATATATTCAAGAAAAGGGCATACACTTTTTTAGCCAACCAAACAGGTGGGCACTGGAAGTCAATACTACAAAAGATATCACTTCGCATCAGTCAGAAGAGCCATCCTCATAAAGCGTAAACAACAGAAATGCAGGACAGGGCAAGGAGAAGAGGGAGCCCTGTGAGACTTATAGTGGAAATGTATATTGCCAACGGCCATTCTGGAGAAGTGTATTGTGTTTACTAAAGCATCTAAAAAATGAGCTACAGAGCATAGGGCACTTGCACTCATGGGCGTATATCTTGAGAAAAACAAAAATCGAGAGGACACAGGCACCCCAATGTTTACCCCCTCTCTGTTTAAAAGATCCTCAACTAGGATATAACTTAAATGTCTCTGGAGGGAAAAAATGGGTAGAGATGTGGTACTTAGGTAGAGTGGAATATTATTCAGCCTGGAGATCAATGAAATATGGCCAGTTGTAACAACTCTGGAGGAGTTACGTATGATCTTTCTAAGTGACAGAATTCAAAAAGAAAAAGACACATATCATAAGATATCACTTAAAGGTGGAATCCAAAATGGCTACACATGAAATAAATTACAAAACAAAAACATAGTCAAATATGTAGAAAACACGCATAAGGCTGCTAAACGGGAAAGGTGGGGAGGGGTGAGGCATCACCCAGGAGGTTGAAATTAGCAAAGATACCATTCCAAATACCAAACTGATAATCAACAAGGCCTACACGGTAGCTAAAAGAACTGCACTCAGCACACTCAAGTCACCGGAAAAGAATATATACGACTGGTAAGAATCTGAAAAAGAATTTACTGATGTCTCTCTGTACGTGAATCAAGTGGATGTACAGCAGCAAGAAACAGAGCTTTGAAAATCAGCTGTAACCAATATAGTAATAAATTGAAAAAAATAAACGACAGAGAGACAGAGAAAACCTCTTACAACTTTTCCTCAGGGCCGGTGATGCAACATGGATTGAACACATCTAGACCCACAGCAGGATGAGACATAAGGCTGGAAACTGTTTGCGCTAAGAGAAATGTGAGGTTGGGTGAGGAAATGCACACCCTTTAAAGTAATACTACCTGGTACCCATTCAATGGGTCCCAAATATGCAGGTTCAAGGGATCTTCCTACAGCTAAAACATGCATGGAAAACCCAGAGGACTGTACACCATGTGATCGGGAGATGTGTCTAAAATGCAGCTCATTTATCCTCTCCTGGTGCTCCTGTTCACCATTCCAGCCACGTTACTTAGAATCTCCCCACTTGGAGAATCAGCACATTTCAACTTCTGTTTCACACATTTTGCAAATTGTGAGGAGGATGAACGGGGAACCAATGAGAGAATAGTTGTAGGGGTTTGGACGGGCACATATCACTCTAATTTCCCATTAAGAATAAGAATTGAAAAAAGGCTCAGCCCGCCTCGCCCGAGCCAAAATAGGGCCTGAAGCAATCCTGCGGGTTTGAGGCCAGCTCACAAAAGAGCAACTTAAAAAATGGAGCTCAGGGTCACTGCAATTCACAAACCTGCAGAGTTATAAATGAAAACTAACGTCCAAAAATATGTTGAGGTAAGGCAAAGAAGAGGATCTGAATGCAAGACAGAATTGCAAGAAACAGATTTCAAGAGATAGATTGGACTCGTCTTTAAAGCACATGAAAAGCGGCAGAATTTCGACAATGATGCAGTTGGCCCAAAAGGGCGTATGCGTTTTTTCCTGATTATATCCAGGAAAAAATGCATACGCACTTTATGGGCAACGAAGCAAGCAAGCAATGCAAATGTGCACAACAAAGAAGTCTCATTTCCCACTGGTCAAAAGGGCCATCCTAAAAAATTGTAAAAACCAGAAATGCAGGACAGGCCATGGAGAACAGGGAGCCTTTATACGCTGATGGGCAGTGTGTGAACTGCCGAGAGCCACTCTGGAGAAGTGTATGGTGGTTCCTAAATCATCTAAAAAACAGAGCTACAGAGCATAGGACACTTCCAATCATGGGAGTATATCTAGGGAAATCTAAAAATTAACAAGACACAAGCACACCACAGTTTAGGGCTACTCTGTTTACAAGAACCTCAACTTCAGTATACCTTAAATATCCCAGGAAAGAGAACAATGGATAAAGAAGATGTGGTACTTATGTACAATGGAATATCTCTTCACCATGAAATCAATGTAATAAGGCTAGTAGAAGGATAAAGAGTGGATTTAGGTCCGATAATACTACTTGAAATAAGTCAAACAGAAAAAGAAACATATCATAAGATATCACTTATAGAGGGAGGGTAAATATGGCTGCACAAGAAATGAATTACAGAACAGAACAGTGTCTCACATTTAGAAAACACACTTATTTCAGCTTAAGGGGAAAGGAGAGGTGGGGTGATGCATAAAACCAGAGTTTGAAATTAGCACAGATACCGTTCAATAAACCAAATAGATATTAGACAAGATCTACACCTTGCTCAATGAACTGGCCTCAACACACCCTATACACCGCAGAGAAATATATCTGAGTAATAAGAATCTTAAAACCCATGTATTGATATATCTCCATAAGGGAATCAAGTGTGTGCAGAGTGGCACAAACACGCAGTGAAAATGAGCTAAACCCCATTATAGAAATAAATTTTAAAAACAAAACGCAGAAACAATGAAAGAGAGAAAAATTCTTACAAAATTCGCTCAGGGGCTGTGATGCAACCTGGATTGACCACATATAAACCCACAGCTGGATAAGACATAAGGCTGGACACTTGGGGCTGAGAGGATTGATGAGCTTTGGTGAGCAACTGCCAAAAGTTTAATGCAATACTTCATGCTACTCATTCCAAGGGTCCCAACACTCCAGGTTGAAGGGAATCTTCCTACAGCTAAACCATGCTTGGGAAACCCAGCGACTGGTATACCATATGATCGGGAAAGGTTTCTAAAATGCACCTCATTTTTCCTCTCCTGGGGCTCCGGATCGACATTCCAGCTGCTTTACCAAAAATATCCCCACATGGAGAGTCAATGCCTTTAAGTTCTGGTATCGCACAGTCTGCAGTTAGTGCGGAGGATGAATGGGAATAGGGGGAACCAGTGAGAAACTAGCTGTAGCGGTTTCAATGGGCACATGTCACTCTAAATTCACATCAGTAAGAAGAATAAACCAAAGGCACAGCAAGGTGCCCCAGAAGAAGAATAGGGCCTGAAGGAATCCTGTGGTTATGAGGCAAGATCACAAAAATAAGAGCTGAAAAATGGAGCTAAGGGCCACTGCAATTCAAAAACCTGCAGAGTTATAAAGGCCAACTATTTTCAAAAAATATATTGAGGTAAGGCTATGAAGAGGCATTGAAAGCAAGGCAGAATTGCAGGAAAACGATTTCAGGAGGAAGACTGGAATTGCATTGAAAGCATAGGAAAAGAGGCAGAATGTCCACAATGATTCACTTGGCCAAAAAGGGCGTATGCCTTTTTTCCTGAATTTATTCAGGAAAAAAGGCATACGCCCTTTTTGGCCAACCAAGCAAGCTTGCAAAGGAAATCTGCACTACAATGAAGTCTCACTTCCCCCTGGTCAAAAGGGACATCTGAAAAAAGTGTAAAATCCAGAAAGGCAGGACAGGCCATGGAGAACTGGGAGCCTTGTTATGCTGATGGGCGGGATGTGTATGGTGTTTCCTGAAACATCTAAAAAACAAAGCAACAGAGCCTAGGGCAGTTCCACTTATGGTCCTATAGCTTAGGGAAATTAAAATCAAAAAGACACAGCCACCCCAAAATTTGGGACGCCTCTGTTTACAAGAACCACGTTAACCGTACAAGTTCAATATCACAGAAAGTGAAAAATGGATAAAGAACTTGTGGTACTTACGTACAATGCAGTATCACTCAGCAATGAAATCTATGTCATCAGGCCCTTAGCAGCATAATGAGTGGATTCAGGTACGATGATTCTAACTGAAATAAGACACACAGAAAAAGAAACATCATAAGATATCACTAATACACGGAATGTAAACTTGGCTACGCAGGAACTGAATTACAGAACAGAACAGGGTCTCAAATTTAGAAAACCAACTTATGCTTGCTTAAGGGGAAAGGTGAGTTGGGGTGCTGCATAAAACCAGAGATTGAAATGAGCACAGATAAAGTTCCTTAAGCCAAATATGGAATAGACAAGAGCTACTCCTTGCTCAACGAAATGGACTCAACACCGCATATTAAAAGCCTAAGAATGTACCTGACTAGTAAGTATCTTAAAACCTATGGATTGCTATGTCTCCGAAAGAGAATCAAGCATGTGTACAGGGGCATAAACGCAGCAGTGATAGGATTGGAGAGGTTCGGTGAGCAAATGAAGACCCTTTGAAGTCATATTGCATGGTACCCATTCCACGGGTTTCAACTACCCAGGTTTAAGGTATTCTTCCTTCAGCTAAAACATGCATGTGGAACCTAGAGTATGATCAACCATGTGATCGGTAAACGTGTTCAAATATGTCTCAGTTTTCGTACCCTGGTACTCGGGTGCAACATTCCAGACGCTTTACTAACACCCTCCCGACTTGGAGAGTCAGTCCCTTTAACCTCCTGTTTGGTCCAGTTTGCAATTTCTGCGGAAGATGAACAGGAATAGCGAGAACCAATGAGAGACTAGCTGGAGGTGTCTGGACGGGCAAATTTAACTCTCATTTCCCACCAGGAAGAGGAATTAACCAAAGGCTCAGCGTGCCGTGACGGAACCAGATTAGGGCCTGAAGCCATCCTGCGGTGTTGCGGCCAGCTCAAAAGAAAGCGAGTTGAAGAAAGGAGCTCAGGGGCACTGTAATTCACAAACCTGCAGAGTTATAAATGACAGCAATCGTCCAAAAATATACTGAAGTAAGGCTGCCAAGAGGACTTGAAAGCGGGGCAGAATTGCAGGAAACCGATTTCAGGAGGTAGACTGGAATTGCATTGAAAGCATAGGAAAAGAGGCAGAACGTCCACAATGATGCACTTGGCCAAAAAGGGCGTATGCGTTTTTTCCTGAATATATTCAGGAAAAAACGCATACGCCCTTTTTTGGCCAACCAAGCAAGCTTGCAAAGGAAATCTGCACTACAATGAAGTCTCACTTCCCCCCGGTCAAAAGGGCCATCTGAAAAAAGTGTAAAATCCAGAAAGGCAGGACAGGCCATGGAGAACTGGGAGCCTTGTTATGCTGATGGGCGGGATGTAAATTGCCAACAGACACTCGGGAGAAGTGTATGGTGTTTCCTGAAACATCTAAAAAACAAAGCAACAGAGCCTAGGGCACTTCCACTTATGGTCCTATAGCTTAGGGAAATTAAAATCAAAAAGACACAGCCACCCCAAAGTTTGGGACGCCTCTGTTTACAAGAACCTCGTTTACCGTACAAGTTCAACATTGCGGAAAGTGAAAAATGGATAAAGAAGTTGTGGTATTTACTTACAAAGCAATATCACTCAGCAATGAAATCTATGTCATCAGGCCCTTAGCAGCACAATGAGTGGATTCAGGTATGATGATTCTAACTGAAATAAGTCACACAGAAAAAGAAACATCATAAGATATCAGTAATACACAGAATGTAAACTTGGCTACACAGGAACTGAATTACAGAACAGAACAGGGTCTCAAATTTAGAAAACCAACTTATGCTTGCTTAAGGGTAAAGGTGAGTTGGGGTGCTGCATAAAACCAGAGATTGAAATGAGCACAGATAAAGTTCCTTAAGCCAAATATGGAATAGACAAGAGCTACTCCTTGCTCAACGAAATGGACTCAACACCGCATATTAAAAGCCTAAGAATGTACCTGACTAGTAAGTATCTTAAAACCTATGGATTGCTATGTCTCCGAAAGAGAATCAAGCATGTGTACAGGGGCATAAACGCAGCAGTGATAGGATTGGAGAGGTTCGGTGAGCAAATGAAGACCCTTTGAAGTCATATTGCATGGTACCCATTCCACGGGTTTCAACTACCCAGGTTTAAGGTATTCTTCCTTCAGCTAAAACATGCATGTGGAACCTAGAGTATGATCAACCATGTGATCGGGAAATGTGTTCAAATATGTCTCAGTTTTCGTACCCTGGTACTCGGGTGCAACATTCCAGACGCTTTACTAACACCCTCCCGAATTGGAGAGTCAGTCCCTTTAACCTCCTGTTTGGCCCAGTTTGCAATTTCTGCGGAAGATGAACAGGAATAGCGAGAACCAATGAGAGACTAGCTGGAGGTGTCTGGACGGGCAAATTTAACTCTCATTTCCCACCAGGAAGAGGAATTAACCAAAGGCTCAGTGTGCCCTGCCGGAACCAGATTAGGGCCTGAAGCCATCCTGCGGTGTTGCGGCCAGCTCAAAAGAAAGCGAGTTGAAGAAAGGAGCTCAGGGGCACTGTAATTCACAAACCTGCAGAGTTATAAATGACAGCTATCGTCCAAAAATATACTGAAGTAAGGCTGCCAAGAGGACTTGAAAGCGGGGCAGAATTGCAGGAAACCGATTTCAGGAGGTAGACTGGAATTGCATTGAAAGCATAGGAAAAGAGGCAGAACGTCCACAATGATGCACTTGGCCAAAAAGTGTGTATGCGTTTTTTCCTGAATATATTCAGGAAAAAACGCATACGCCCTTTTTGGCCAACCAAGCAAGCTTGCAAAGGAAATCTGCACTACAATGAAGTCTCACTTCCCCCCGGTCAAAAGGGCCATCTGAAAAAAGTGTAAAATCCAGAAAGGCAGGACAGGCCATGGAGAACTGGGAGCCTTGTTATGCTGATGGGCGGGATGTAAATTGCCAACAGACACTCGGGAGAAGTGTATGGTGTTTCCTGAAACATCTAAAAAACAAAGCAACAGAGCCTAGGGCACTTCCACTTATGGTCCTATAGCTTAGGGAAATTAAAATCAAAAAGACACAGCCACCCCAAAGTTTGGAATGCCTCTGTTTACAAGAACCTCTTTTACAGTACAAGTTCAACATCGCAGAAAGTGAAAAATGGATAAAGAAGTTGTGGTATTCAATTACACAGCAATATCACTCAGCAATGAAATCTATGTCATCAGGCCCTTAGCAGCACAATGAGTGGATTCAGGTATGATGATTCTAACTGAAATATGTCACACAGAAAAAGAAACATCATAAGATATCAGTAATACACGGAATGTAAACTTGGCTCCACAGGAACTGAATTACAGAACAGAACAGGGTCTCAAATTTAGAAAACCAACTTATGCTTGCTTAAGGGTAAAGGTGAGTTGGGGTGCTGCATAAAACCAGAGATTGAAATGAGCACAGATAAAGTTCCTTAAGCCAAATATGGAATAGACAAGAGCTACTCCTTGCTCAACGAAATGGACTCAACACCCCATATTAAGCGCCTAAGAATGTACCTGACTAGTAAGTATCTTAAAACCTATGGATTGCTATGTCTCCGAAAGAGAATCAAGCATGTGTACAGGGGCATAAACGCAACAGTGATAGGATTGGAGAGGTTCGGTGAGCAAATGAAGACCCTTTGAAGTCATATTGCATGGTACCCATTCCACGGGTTTCAACTACCCAGGTTTAAGGTATTCTTCCTTCAGCTAAAACATGCATGTGGAACCTAGAGTACGATCAACCATGTGATCGGGAAACGTGTTCAAATATGTCTCAGTTTTCGTACCCTGGTACTCGGGTGCAACATTCCAGACGCTTTACTAACACCCTCCCGACTTGGAGAGTCAGTCCCTTTAACCTCCTGTTTGGCCCAGTTTGCAATTTCTGCGGAAGATGAACAGGAATAGCGAGAACCAATGAGAGACTAGCTGGAGGTGTCTGGACGGGCAAATTTAACTCTCATTTCCCACCAGGAAGAGGAATTAACCAAAGGCTCAGCGTGCCGTGCCGGAACCAGATTAGGGCCTGAAGCCATCCTGCGGTGTTGCGGCCAGCTCAAAAGAAAGCGAGTTGAAGAAAGGAGCTCAGGGGCACTGTAATTCACAAACCTGCAGAGTTATAAATGACAGCTATCGTCCAAAAATATACTGAAGTAAGGCTGCCAAGAGGACTTGAAAGCGGGGCAGAATTGCAGGAAACCGATTTCAGGAGGTAGACTGGAATTGCATTGAAAGCATAGGAAAAGAGGCAGAACGTCCACAATGATGCACTTGGCCAAAAAGGGCGTATGCGTTTTTTCCTGAATATATTCAGGAAAAAACGCATACGCCCTTTTTGGCCAACCAAGCAAGCTTGCAAAGGAAATCTGCACTACAATGAAGTCTCACTTCCCCCCGGTCAAAAGGGCCATCTGAAAAAAGTGTAAAATCCAGAAAGGCAGGACAGGCCATGGAGAACTGGGAGCCTTGTTATGCTGATGGGCGGGATGTAAATTGCCAACAGACACTCGGGAGAAGTGTATGGTGTTTCCTGAAACATCTAAAAAACAAAGCAACAGAGCCTAGGGCACTTCCACTTATGGTCCTATAGCTTAGGGAAATTAAAATCAAAAAGACACAGCCACCCCAAAGTTTGGAATGCCTCTGTTTACAAGAACCTCTTTTACAGTACAAGTTCAACATCGCAGAAAGTGAAAAATGGATAAAGAAGTTGTGGTATTCAATTACACAGCAATATCACTCAGCAATGAAATCTATGTCATCAGGCCCTTAGCAGCACAATGAGTGGATTCAGGTATGATGATTCTAACTGAAATATGTCACACAGAAAAAGAAACATCATAAGATATCAGTAATACACGGAATGTAAACTTGGCTCCACAGGAACTGAATTACAGAACAGAACAGGGTCTCAAATTTAGAAAACCAACTTATGCTTGCTTAAGGGTAAAGGTGAGTTGGGGTGCTGCATAAAACCAGAGATTGAAATGAGCACAGATAAAGTTCCTTAAGCCAAATATGGAATAGACAAGAGCTACTCCTTGCTCAACGAAATGGACTCAACACCCCATATTAAGCGCCTAAGAATGTACCTGACTAGTAAGTATCTTAAAACCTATGGATTGCTATGTCTCCGAAAGAGAATCAAGCATGTGTACAGGGGCATAAACGCAACAGTGATAGGATTGGAGAGGTTCGGTGAGCAAATGAAGACCCTTTGAAGTCATATTGCATGGTACCCATTCCACGGGTTTCAACTACCCAGGTTTAAGGTATTCTTCCTTCAGCTAAAACATGCATGTGGAACCTAGAGTACGATCAACCATGTGATCGGGAAACGTGTTCAAATATGTCTCAGTTTTCGTACCCTGGTACTCGGGTGCAACATTCCAGACGCTTTACTAACACCCTCCCGACTTGGAGAGTCAGTCCCTTTAACCTCCTGTTTGGCCCAGTTTGCAATTTCTGCGGAAGATGAACAGGAATAGCGAGAACCAATGAGAGACTAGCTGGAGGTGTCTGGACGGGCAAATTTAACTCTCATTTCCCACCAGGAAGAGGAATTAACCAAAGGCTCAGCGTGCCGTGCCGGAACCAGATTAGGGCCTGAAGCCATCCTGCGGTGTTGCGGCCAGCTCAAAAGAAAGCGAGTTGAAGAAAGGAGCTCAGGGGCACTGTAATTCACAAACCTGCAGAGTTATAAATGACAGCTATCGTCCAAAAATATACTGAAGTAAGGCTGCCAAGAGGACTTGAAAGCGGGGCAGAATTGCAGGAAACCGATTTCAGGAGGTAGACTGGAATTGCATTGAAAGCATAGGAAAAGAGGCAGAACGTCCACAATGATGCACTTGGCCAAAAAGGGCGTATGCGTTTTTTCCTGAATATATTCAGGAAAAAACGCATACGCCCTTTTTGGCCAACCAAGCAAGCTTGCAAAGGAAATCTGCACTACAATGAAGTCTCACTTCCCCCCGGTCAAAAGGGCCATCTGAAAAAAGTGTAAAATCCAGAAAGGCAGGACAGGCCATGGAGAACTGGGAGCCTTGTTATGCTGATGGGCGGGATGTAAATTGCCAACAGACACTCGGGAGAAGTGTATGGTGTTTCCTGAAACATCTAAAAAACAAAGCAACAGAGCCTAGGGCACTTCCACTTATGGTCCTATAGCTTAGGGAAATTAAAATCAAAAAGACACAGCCACCCCAAAGTTTGGGACGCCTCTGTTTACAAGAACCTCATTTACCGTACAAGTTCAATATCACAGAAAGTGAAAAATGGATAAAGAAGTTGTGGTACTTACGTACAATGCAGTATCACTCAACAATGAAATCTATGTCATCAGGCCCGTAGCAGCATAATGAGTGGATTCAGGTACGATGATTCTAACTGAAATAAGTCACACAGAAAAAGAAACATCATAAGATATCACTAATACACAGAATGTAAACTTGGCTACACAGGAACTGAATTCCAAAACAGAACAGGGTCTCAAATTTAGAAAACCAACTTATGCTTGCTTAAGGGGAAAGGTGAGTTGGGGTGCTGCATAAAACCAGAGATTGAAATGAGCACAGATAAAGTTCCTTAAGCCAAATATGGAATAGACAAGAGCTACTCCTTGCTCAACGAAATGGACTCAACACCCCATATTAAATGCCTAAGAATGTACCTGACTAGTAAGTATCTTAAAACCTATGGATTGCTATGTCTCCAAAAGAGAATCAAGCGTCTGTACAGGGTGATAAACGCAGCAGTGATAGGATTGGAGAAGTTCGGTGAGCAAATGAAGACCCTTTGAAGTCATATTGCATGGTACCCATTACACGGGTCTCAACTCTCCAGGTTTAAGGTATTCTTCCTTCAGCTAAAACATGCATGTGGAACCCAGAGTATGATCAACCGTGTGAACGGGAGACGTGTTCAAATATGTCTCAGTTTTCCTCCCCTGGTACTCGGGTGCAACATTCCAGATGCTTTACTAACACCCTCCCGACTTGAAGAGTCAGTCCCTTTAACCTCCTGTTTGGCCCAGTTTGCAATTTCTGCGGAAGATGAACAGGAATAGCGAGAACCAATGAGAGACTAGCTGGAGGTGTCTGGACGGGCAAATTTAACTCTCATTTCCCACCAGGAAGAGGAATTAACCAAAGGCTCAGCGTGCCGTGCCGGATCCAGATTAGGGCCTGAAGCCATCCTGCGGTGTTGCAGCCAGCTCAAAAGAAAGCGAGTTGAAGAAAGGAGCTCAGGGGCACTGTAATTCACAAACCTGCAGAGTTATAAATGACAGCTATCGTCCAAAAATATACTGAAGTAAGGCTGCCAAGAGGACTTGAAAGCGGGGCAGAATTGCAGGAAACCGATTTCAGGAGGTAGACTGGAATTGCATTGAAAGCATAGGAAAAGAGGCAGAACGTCCACAATGATGCACTTGGCCAAAAAGGGCGTATGCGTTTTTTCCGGAATATATTCAGGAAAAAACGCATTCGCCCTTTTTGGCCAACCAAGCAAGCTTGCAAAGGAAATCTGCACTACAATGAAGTCTCACTTCCCCCCGGTCAAAAGGGCCATCTGAAAAAAGTGTAAAATCCAGAAAGGCAGGACAGGCCATGGAGAACTGGGAGCCTTGTTATGCTGATGGGCGGGATGTAAATTGCCAACAGACACTCGGGAGAAGTGTATGGTGTTTCCTGAAACATCTAAAAAACAAAGCAACAGAGCCTAGGGCACTTCCACTTATGGTCCTATAGCTTAGGGAAATTAAAATCAAAAAGACACAGCCACCCCAAAGTTTGGGACGCCTCTGTTTACAAGAACCTCGTTTACAGTACAAGTTCAACATCGCAGAAAGTGAAAAATGGATAAAGAAGTTGTGGTATTTACTTACAAAGCAATATCACTCAGCAATGAAATCTATGTCATCAGGCCCTTAGCAGCACAATGAGTGGATTCAGGTATGATGATTCTAACTGATATAAGTCACACAGAAAAAGAAACATCATAAGATATCAGTAATACACGGAATGTAAACTTGGCTACACAGGAACTGAATTACAGAACAGAACAGGGTCTCAAATTTAGAAAACCAACTTATGCTTGCTTAAGGGTAAAGGTGAGTTGGGGTGCTGCATAAAACCAGAGATTGAAATGAGCACAGATAAAGTTCCTTAAGCCAAATATGGAATAGACAAGAGCTACTCCTTGCTCAACGAAATGGACTCAACACCGCATATTAAACGCCTAAGAATGTACCTGACTAGTAAGTATCTTAAAACCTATGGATTGCTATGTCTCCGAAAGAGAATCAAGCATGTGTACAGGGGCATAAACGCAGCAGTGATAGGATTGGAGAGGTTCGGTGAGCAAATGAAGACCCTTTGAAGTCATATTGCATGGTACCCATTCCACGGGTTTCAACTACCCAGGTTTAAGGTATTCTACCTTCAGCTAAAACATGCATGTGGAAACTAGAGTATGATCAACCATGTGATCGGGAAACGTGTTCAAATATGTCTCAGTTTTCGTACCCTGGTACTCGGGTGCAACATTCCAGACGCTTTACTAACACCCTCCCGACTTGGAGAGTCAGTCCCTTTAACCTCCTGTTTGGCCCAGTTTGCAATTTCTGTGGAAGATGAACAGGAATAGCGAGAACCAATGAGAGACTAGCTGGAGGTGTCTGGACGGGCAAATTTAACTCTCATTTCCCACCAGGAAGAGGAATTAACCAAAGGCTCAGCTTGCCGTGCCGGAACCAGATTAGGGCCTGAAGCCATCCTGCGGTGTTGAGGCCAGCTCAAAAGAAAGCGAGTTGAAGAAAGGAGCTCAGGGGCACCGTAATTCACAAACCTGCAGAGTTATAAATGACAGCTATTGTCCAAAAATATACTGAAGTAAGGCTGCCAAGAGGACTTGAAAGCGGGGCAGAATTGCAGGAAACCGATTTCAGGAGGTAGACTGGAATTGCATTGAAAGCATAGGAAAAGAGGCAGAACGTCCACAATGATGCACTTGGCCAAAAAGGGCGTATGCGTTTTTTCCTGAATATATTCAGGAAAAAACGCATACGCCCTTTTTGGCCAACCAAGCAAGCTTGCAAAGGAAATCTGCACTACAATGAAGTCTCACTTCCCCCCGGTCAAAAGGGCCATCTGAAAAAAGTGTAAAATCCAGAAAGGCAGGACAGGCCATGGAGAACTGGGAGCCTTGTTATGCTGATGGGCGGGATGTAAATTGTCAACAGACACTCAGGAGAAGTGTATGGTGTTTCCTGAAACATCTAAAAAACAAAGCAACAGAGCCTAGGGCACTTCCACTTATGGTCCTATAGCTTAGGGAAATTAAAATCAAAAAGACACAGCCACCCCAAAGTTTGGGACGCCTCTGTTTACAAGAACCTCGTTTACAGTACAAGTTCAACATCGCAGAAAGTGAAAAATGGATAAAGAAGTTGTGGTATTTACTTACAAAGCAATATCACTCAGCAATGAAATCTATGTCATCAGGCCCTTAGCAGCACAATGAGTGGATTCAGGTATGATGATTCTAACTGAAATAAGTCACACAGAAAAAGAAACATCATAAGATATCAGTAATACACGGAATGTAAACTTGGCTACACAGGAACTGAATTACAGAACAGAACAGGGTCTCAAATTTAGAAAACCAACTTATGCTTGCTTAAGGGTAAAGGTGAGTTGGGGTGCTGCATAAAACCAGAGATTGAAATGAGCACAGATAAAGTTCCTTAAGCCAAATATGGAATAGACAAGAGCTACTCCTTGCTCAACGAAATGGACTCAACACCCCATATTAAATGCCTAAGAATGTACCTGACTAGTAAGTATCTTAAAACCTATGGATTGCTATGTCTCCAAAAGAGAATCAAGCGTCTGTACAGGGGGATAAACGCAGCAGTGATAGGATTGGAGAGGTTCGGTGAGCAAATGAAGACCCTTTGAAGTCATATTGCATGGTACCCATTACACGGGTCTCAACTCTCCAGGTTTAAGGTATTCTTCCTTCAGCTAAAACATGCATGTGGAAACTAGAGTATGATCAACCATGTGATCGGGAAACGTGTTCAAATATGTCTCAGTTTTCGTACCCTGGTACTCGGGTGCAACATTCCAGACGCTTTACTAACATCCTCCCGACTTGGAGAGTCAGTCCCTTTAACCTCCTGTTTGGCCCAGTTTGCAATTTCTGTGGAAGATGAACAGGAATAGCGAGAACCAATGAGAGACTAGCTGGAGGTGTCTGGACGGGCAAATTTAACTCTCATTTCCCACCAGGAAGAGGAATTAACCAAAGGCTCAGCTTGCCGTGCCGGAACCAGATTAGGGCCTGAAGCCATCCTGCGGTGTTGCGGCCAGCTCAAAAGAAAGCGAGTTGAAGAAAGGAGCTCAGGGGCACTGTAATTCACAAACCTGCAGAGTTATAAATGACAGCTATCGTCCAAAAATATACTGAAGTAAGGCTGCCAAGAGGACTTGAAAGCGGGGCAGAATTGCAGGAAACCGATTTCAGGAGGTAGACTGGAATTGCATTGAAAGCATAGGAAAAGAGGCAGAACGTCCACAATGATGCACTTGGCCAAAAAGGGCGTATGCGTTTTTTCCTGAATATATTCAGGAAAAAACGCATACGCCCTTTTTGGCCAACCAAGCAAGCTTGCAAAGGAAATCTGCACTACAATGAAGTCTCACTTCCCCCCGGTCAAAAGGGCCATCTGAAAAAAGTGTAAAATCCAGAAAGGCAGGACAGGCCATGGAGAACTGGGAGCCTTGTTATGCTGATGGGCGGGATGTAAATTGCCAACAGCCACTCGGGAGAAGTGTATGGTGTTTCCTGAAACATCTAAAAAACAAAGCAACAGAGCCTAGGGCACTTCCACTTATGGTCCTATAGCTTAGGGAAATTAAAATCAAAAAGACACAGCCACCCCAAAGTTTGGGACGCCTCTGTTTACAAGAACCTCATTTACCGTACAAGTTCAATATCACAGAAAGTGAAAAATGGATAAAGAAGTTGTGGTACTTACGTACAATGCAGTATCACTCAACAATGAAATCTATGTCATCAGGCCCGTAGCAGCATAATGAGTGGATTCAGGTACGATGATTCTAACTGAAATAAGTCACACAGAAAAAGAAACATCATAAGATATCACTAATACACAGAATGTAAACTTGGCTACACAGGAACTGAATTCCAAAACAGAACAGGGTCTCAAATTTAGAAAACCAACTTATGCTTGCTTAAGCGGAAAGGTGAGTTGGGGTGCTGCATAAAACCAGAGATTGAAATGAGCAGAGATAAAGTTCCTTAAGCCAAATATGGAATAGACAAGAGCTACTCCTTGCTCAACGAAATGGACTCAACACCCCATATTAAATGCCTAAGAATGTACCTGACTAGTAAGTATCTTAAAACCTATGGATTGCTATGTCTCCAAAAGAGAATCAAGCGTCTGTACAGGGGGATAAACGCAGCAGTGATAGGATTGGAGAGGTTCGGTGAGCAAATGAAGACCCTTTGAAGTCATATTGCATGGTACCCATTACACGGGTCTCAACTCTCCAGGTTTAAGGTATTCTTCCTTCAGCTAAAACATGCATGTGGAAACTAGAGTATGATCAACCATGTGATCGGGAAACGTGTTCAAATATGTCTCAGTTTTCGTACCCTGGTACTCGGGTGCAACATTCCAGACGCTTTACTAACATCCTCCCGACTTGGAGAGTCAGTCCCTTTAACCTCCTGTTTGGCCCAGTTTGCAATTTCTGTGGAAGATGTACAGGAATAGCGAGAACCAATGAGAGACTAGCTGGAGGTGTCTGGACGGGCAAATTTAACTCTCATTTCCCACCAGGAAGAGGAATTAACCAAAGGCTCAGCTTGCCGTGCCGGAACCAGATTAGGGCCTGAAGCCATCCTGCGGTGTTGCGGCCAGCTCAAAAGAAAGCGAGTTGAAGAAAGGAGCTCAGGGGCACTGTAATTCACAAACCTGCAGAGTTATAAATGACAGCTATCGTCCAAAAATATACTGAAGTAAGGCTGCCAAGAGGACTTGAAAGCGGGGCAGAATTGCAGGAAACCGATTTCAGGAGGTAGACTGGAATTGCATTGAAAGCATAGGAAAAGAGGCAGAACGTCCACAATGATGCACTTGGCCAAAAAGGGCGTATGCGTTTTTTCCTGAATATATTCAGGAAAAAACGCATACGCCCTTTTTGGCCAACCAAGCAAGCTTGCAAAGGAAATCTGCACTACAATGAAGTCTCACTTCCCCCCGGTCAAAAGGGCCATCTGAAAAAAGTGTAAAATCCAGAAAGGCAGGACAGGCCATGGAGAACTGGGAGCCTTGTTATGCTGATGGGCGGGATGTAAATTGTCAACAGACACTCAGGAGAAGTGTATGGTGTTTCCTGAAACATCTAAAAAACAAAGCAACAGAGCCTAGGGCACTTCCACTTATGGTCCTATAGCTTAGGGAAATTAAAATCAAAAAGACACAGCCACCCCAAAGTTTGGGACGCCTCTGTTTACAAGAACCTCGTTTACAGTACAAGTTCAACATCGCAGAAAGTGAAAAATGGATAAAGAAGTTGTGGTATTTACTTACAAAGCAATATCACTCAGCAATGAAATCTATGTCATCAGGCCCTTAGCAGCACAATGAGTGGATTCAGGTATGATGATTCTAACTGAAATAAGTCACACAGAAAAAGAAACATCATAAGATATCAGTAATACACGGAATGTAAACTTGGCTACACAGGAACTGAATTACAGAACAGAACAGGGTCTCAAATTTAGAAAACCAACTTATGCTTGCTTAAGGGTAAAGGTGAGTTGGGGTGCTGCATAAAACCAGAGATTGAAATGAGCACAGATAAAGTTCCTTAAGCCAAATATGGAATAGACAAGAGCTACTCCTTGCTCAACGAAATGGACTCAACACCGCATATTAAACGCCTAAGAATGTACCTGACTAGTAAGTATCTTAAAACCTATGGATTGCTATGTCTCCAAAAGAGAATCAAGCATGTGTACAGGGGCATAAACGCAGCAGTGATAGGATTGGAGAGGTTGGGTGAGCAAATGAAGACCCTTTGAAGTCATATTGCATGGTACCCATTCCACGGGTTTCAACTACCCAGGTTTAAGGTATTCTACCTTCAGCTAAAACATGCATGTGGAAACTAGAGTATGATCAACCATGTGATCGGGAAACGTGTTCAAATATGTCTCAGTTTTCGTACCCTGGTACTCGGGTGCAACATTCCAGACGCTTTACTAACATCCTCCCGACTTGGAGAGTCAGTCCCTTTAACCTCCTGTTTGGCCCAGTTTGCAATTTCTGTGGAAGATGAACAGGAATAGCGAGAACCAATGAGAGACTAGCTGGAGGTGTCTGGACGGGCAAATTTAACTCTCATTTCCCACCAGGAAGAGGAATTAACCAAAGGCTCAGCGTGCCGTGCCGGAACCAGATTAGGGCCTGAAGCCATCCTGCGGTGTTGCGGCCAGCTCAAAAGAAAGCGAGTTGAAGAAAGGAGCTCAGGGGCACTGTAATTCACAAACCTGCAGAGTTATAAATGACAGCTATCGTCCAAAAATATACTGAAGTAAGGCTGCCAAGAGGACTTGAAAGCGGGGCAGAATTGCAGGAAACCGATTTCAGGAGGTAGACTGGAATTGCATTGAAAGCATAGGAAAAGAGGCAGAACGTCCACAATGATGCACTTGGCCAAAAAGGGCGTATGCGTTTTTTCCGGAATATATTCAGGAAAAAACGCATTCGCCCTTTTTGGCCAACCAAGCAAGCTTGCAAAGGAAATCTGCACTACAATGAAGTCTCACTTCCCCCCGGTCAAAAGGGCCATCTGAAAAATGTGTAAAATCCAGAAAGGCAGGACAGGCCATGGAGAACTGGGAGCCTTGTTATGCTGATGGGCGGGATGTAAATTGCCAACAGACACTCGGGAGAAGTGTATGGTGTTTCCTGAAACATCTAAAAAACAAAGCAACAGAGCCTAGGGCACTTCCACTTATGGTCCTATAGCTTAGGGAAATTAAAATCAAAAAGACACAGCCACCCCAAAGTTTGGGACGCCTCTGTTTACAAGAACCTCGTTTACAGTACAAGTTCAACATCGCAGAAAGTGAAAAATGGATAAAGAAGTTGTGGTATTTACTTACAAAGCAATATCACTCAGCAATGAAATCTATGTCATCAGGCCCTTAGCAGCACAATGAGTGGATTCAGGTATGATGATTCTAACTGAAATAAGTCACACAGAAAAAGAAACATCATAAGATATCAGTAATACACGGAATGTAAACTTGGCTACACAGGAACTGAATTACAGAACAGAACAGGGTCTCAAATTTAGAAAACCAACTTATGCTTGCTTAAGGGGAAAGGTGAGTTGGGGTGCTGCATAAAACCAGAGATTGAAATGAGCACAGATAAAGTTCCTTAAGCCAAATATGGAATAGACAAGAGCTACTCCTTGCTCAACGAAATGGACTCAACACCCCATATTAAATGCCTAAGAATGTACCTGACTAGTAAGTATCTTAAAACCTATGGATTGCTATGTCTCCAAAAGAGAATCAAGCGTCTGTACAGGGGGATAAACGCAGCAGTGATAGGATTGGAGAGGTTCGGTGAGCAAATGAAGACCCTTTGAAGTCATATTGCATGGTACCCATTACACGGGTCTCAACTCTCCAGGTTTAAGGTATTCTTCCTTCAGCAAAAACATGCATGTGGAAACTAGAGTATGATCAACCATGTGATCGGGAAACGTGTTCAAATATGTCTCAGTTTTCGTACCCTGGTACTCGGGTGCAACATTCCAGACGCTTTACTAACATCCTCCCGACTTGGAGAGTCAGTCCCTTTAACCTCCTGTTTGGCCCAGTTTGCAATTTCTGTGGAAGATGAACAGGAATAGCGAGAACCAATGAGAGACTAGCTGGAGGTGTCTGGACGGGCAAATTTAACTCTCATTTCCCACCAGGAAGAGGAATTAACCAAAGGCTCAGCTTGCCGTGCCGGAACCAGATTAGGGCCTGAAGCCATCCTGCGGTGTTGCGGCCAGCTCAAAAGAAAGCGAGTTGAAGAAAGGAGCTCAGGGGCACTGTAATTCACAAACCTGCAGAGTTATAAATGACAGCTATCGTCCAAAAATATACTGAAGTAAGGCTGCCAAGAGGACTTGAAAGCGGGGCAGAATTGCAGGAAACCGATTTCAGGAGGTAGACTGGAATTGCATTGAAAGCATAGGAAAAGAGGCAGAACGTCCACAATGATGCACTTGGCCAAAAAGGGCGTATGCGTTTTTTCCTGAATATATTCAGGAAAAAACGCATACGCCCTTTTTGGCCAACCAAGCAAGCTTGCAAAGGAAATCTGCACTACAATGAAGTCTCACTTCCCCCCGGTCAAAAGGGCCATCTGAAAAAAGTGTAAAATCCAGAAAGGCAGGACAGGCCATGGAGAACTGGGAGCCTTGTTATGCTGATGGGCGGGATGTAAATTGCCAACAGCCACTCGGGAGAAGTGTATGGTGTTTCCTGAAACATCTAAAAAACAAAGCAACAGAGCCTAGGGCACTTCCACTTATGGTCCTATAGCTTAGGGAAATTAAAATCAAAAAGACACAGCCACCCCAAAGTTTGGGACGCCTCTGTTTACAAGAACCTCATTTACCGTACAAGTTCAATATCACAGAAAGTGAAAAATGGATAAAGAAGTTGTGGTACTTACGTACAATGCAGTATCACTCAACAATGAAATCTATGTCATCAGGCCCGTAGCAGCATAATGAGTGGATTCAGGTACGATGATTCTAACTGAAATAAGTCACACAGAAAAAGAAACATCATAAGATATCACTAATACACAGAATGTAAACTTGGCTACACAGGAACTGAATTCCAAAACAGAACAGGGTCTCAAATTTAGAAAACCAACTTATGCTTGCTTAAGCGGAAAGGTGAGTTGGGGTGCTGCATAAAACCAGAGATTGAAATGAGCACAGATAAAGTTCCTTAAGCCAAATATGGAATAGACAAGAGCTACTCCTTGCTCAACGAAATGGACTCAACACCCCATATTAAATGCCTAAGAATGTACCTGACTAGTAAATATCTTAAAACCTATGGATTGCTATGTCTCCAAAAGAGAATCAAGCGTCTGTACAGGGGGATAAACGCAGCAGTGATAGGATTGGAGAGGTTCGGTGAGCAAATGAAGACCCTTTGAAGTCATATTGCATGGTACCCATTACACGGGTCTCAACTCTCCAGGTTTAAGGTATTCTTCCTTCAGCTAAAACATGCATGTGGAAACTAGAGTATGATCAACCATGTGATCGGGAAACGTGTTCAAATATGTCTCAGTTTTCGTACCCTGGTACTCGGGTGCAACATTCCAGACGCTTTACTAACATCCTCCCGACTTGGAGAGTCAGTCCCTTTAACCTCCTGTTTGGCCCAGTTTGCAATTTCTGTGGAAGATGTACAGGAATAGCGAGAACCAATGAGAGACTAGCTGGAGGTGTCTGGACGGGCAAATTTAACTCTCATTTCCCACCAGGAAGAGGAATTAACCAAAGGCTCAGCTTGCCGTGCCGGAACCAGATTAGGGCCTGAAGCCATCCTGCGGTGTTGCGGCCAGCTCAAAAGAAAGCGAGTTGAAGAAAGGAGCTCAGGGGCACTGTAATTCACAAACCTGCAGAGTTATAAATGACAGCTATCGTCCAAAAATATACTGAAGTAAGGCTGCCAAGAGGACTTGAAAGCGGGGCAGAATTGCAGGAAACCGATTTCAGGAGGTAGACTGGAATTGCATTGAAAGCATAGGAAAAGAGGCAGAACGTCCACAATGATGCACTTGGCCAAAAAGGGCGTATGCGTTTTTTCCTGAATATATTCAGGAAAAAACGCATACGCCCTTTTTGGCCAACCAAGCAAGCTTGCAAAGGAAATCTGCACTACAATGAAGTCTCACTTCCCCCCGGTCAAAAGGGCCATCTGAAAAAAGTGTAAAATCCAGAAAGGCAGGACAGGCCATGGAGAACTGGGAGCCTTGTTATGCTGATGGGCGGGATGTAAATTGCCAACAGCCACTCGGGAGAAGTGTATGGTGTTTCCTGAAACATCTAAAAAACAAAGCAACAGAGCCTAGGGCACTTCCACTTATGGTCCTATAGCTTAGGGAAATTAAAATCAAAAAGACACAGCCACCCCAAAGTTTGGGACGCCTCTGTTTACAAGAACCTCGTTTACAGTACAAGTTCAACATCGCAGAAAGTGAAAAATGGATAAAGAAGTTGTGGTATTTACTTACAAAGCAATATCACTCAGCAATGAAATCTATGTCATCAGGCCCTTAGCAGCACAATGAGTGGATTCAGGTATGATGATTCTAACTGAAATAAGTCACACAGAAAAAGAAACATCATAAGATATCAGTAATACACGGAATGTAAACTTGGCTACACAGGAACTGAATTACAGAACAGAACAGGGTCTCAAATTTAGAAAACCAACTTATGCTTGCTTAAGGGTAAAGGTGAGTTGGGGTGCTGCATAAAACCAGAGATTGAAATGAGCACAGATAAAGTTCCTTAAGCCAAATATGGAATAGACAAGAGCTACTCCTTGCTCAACGAAATGGACTCAACACCGCATATTAAACGCCTAAGAATGTACCTGACTAGTAAGTATCTTAAAACCTATGGATTGCTATGTCTCCAAAAGAGAATCAAGCCTGTGTACAGGGGCATAAACGCAGCAGTGATAGGATTGGAGAGGTTGGGTGAGCAAATGAAGACCCTTTGAAGTCATATTGCATGGTACCCATTCCACGGGTTTCAACTACCCAGGTTTAAGGTATTCTACCTTCAGCTAAAACATGCATGTGGAAACTAGAGTATGATCAACCATGTGATCGGGAAACGTGTTCAAATATGTCTCAGTTTTCGTACCCTGGTACTCGGGTGCAACATTCCAGACGCTTTACTAACATCCTCCCGACTTGGAGAGTCAGTCCCTTTAACCTCCTGTTTGGCCCAGTTTGCAATTTCTGTGGAAGATGAACAGGAATAGCGAGAACCAATGAGAGACTAGCTGGAGGTGTCTGGACGGGCAAATTTAACTCTCATTTCCCACCAGGAAGAGGAATTAACCAAAGGCTCAGCGTGCCGTGCCGGAACCAGATTAGGGCCTGAAGCCATCCTGCGGTGTTGCGGCCAGCTCAAAAGAAAGCGAGTTGAAGAAAGGAGCTCAGGGGCACTGTAATTCACAAACCTGCAGAGTTATAAATGACAGCTATCGTCCAAAAATATACTGAAGTAAGGCTGCCAAGAGGACTTGAAAGCGGGGCAGAATTGCAGGAAACCGATTTCAGGAGGTAGACTGGAATTGCATTGAAAGCATAGGAAAAGAGGCAGAACGTCCACAATGATGCACTTGGCCAAAAAGGGCGTATGCGTTTTTTCCGGAATATATTCAGGAAAAAACGCATTCGCCCTTTTTGGCCAACCAAGCAAGCTTGCAAAGGAAATCTGCACTACAATGAAGTCTCACTTCCCCCCGGTCAAAAGGGCCATCTGAAAAAAGTGTAAAATCCAGAAAGGCAGGACAGGCCATGGAGAACTGGGAGCCTTGTTATGCTGATGGGCGGGATGTAAATTGCCAACAGACACTCGGGAGAAGTGTATGGTGTTTCCTGAAACATCTAAAAAACAAAGCAACAGAGCCTAGGGCACTTCCACTTATGGTCCTATAGCTTAGGGAAATTAAAATCAAAAAGACACAGCCACCCCAAAGTTTGGGACGCCTCTGTTTACAAGAACCTCGTTTACAGTACAAGTTCAACATCGCAGAAAGTGAAAAATGGATAAAGAAGTTGTGGTATTTACTTACAAAGCAATATCACTCAGCAATGAAATCTATGTCATCAGGCCCTTAGCAGCACAATGAGTGGATTCAGGTATGATGATTCTAACTGATATAAGTCACACAGAAAAAGAAACATCATAAGATATCAGTAATACACGGAATGTAAACTTGGCTACACAGGAACTGAATTACAGAACAGAACAGGGTCTCAAATTTAGAAAACCAACTTATGCTTGCTTAAGGGTAAAGGTGAGTTGGGGTGCTGCATAAAACCAGAGATTGAAATGAGCACAGATAAAGTTCCTTAAGCCAAATATGGAATAGACAAGAGCTACTCCTTGCTCAACGAAATGGACTCAACACCGCATATTAAACGCCTAAGAATGTACCTGACTAGTAAGTATCTTAAAACCTATGGATTGCTATGTCTCCGAAAGAGAATCAAGCATGTGTACAGGGGCATAAACGCAGCAGTGATAGGATTGGAGAGGTTCGGTGAGCAAATGAAGACCCTTTGAAGTCATATTGCATGGTACCCATTCCACGGGTTTCAACTACCCAGGTTTAAGGTATTCTACCTTCAGCTAAAACATGCATGTGGAAACTAGAGTATGATCAACCATGTGATCGGGAAACGTGTTCAAATATGTCTCAGTTTTCGTACCCTGGTACTCGGGTGCAACATTCCAGACGCTTTACTAACACCCTCCCGACTTGGAGAGTCAGTCCCTTTAACCTCCTGTTTGGCCCAGTTTGCAATTTCTGTGGAAGATGAACAGGAATAGCGAGAACCAATGAGAGACTAGCTGGAGGTGTCTGGACGGGCAAATTTAACTCTCATTTCCCACCAGGAAGAGGAATTAACCAAAGGCTCAGCTTGCCGTGCCGGAACCAGATTAGGGCCTGAAGCCATCCTGCGGTGTTGCGGCCAGCTCAAAAGAAAGCGAGTTGAAGAAAGGAGCTCAGGGGCACCGTAATTCACAAACCTGCAGAGTTATAAATGACAGCTATTGTCCAAAAATATACTGAAGTAAGGCTGCCAAGAGGACTTGAAAGCGGGGCAGAATTGCAGGAAACCGATTTCAGGAGGTAGACTGGAATTGCATTGAAAGCATAGGAAAAGAGGCAGAACGTCCACAATGATGCACTTGGCCAAAAAGGGCGTATGCGTTTTTTCCTGAATATATTCAGGAAAAAACGCATACGCCCTTTTTGGCCAACCAAGCAAGCTTGCAAAGGAAATCTGCACTACAATGAAGTCTCACTTCCCCCCGGTCAAAAGGGCCATCTGAAAAAAGTGTAAAATCCAGAAAGGCAGGACAGGCCATGGAGAACTGGGAGCCTTGTTATGCTGATGGGCGGGATGTAAATTGTCAACAGACACTCAGGAGAAGTGTATGGTGTTTCCTGAAACATCTAAAAAACAAAGCAACAGAGCCTAGGGCACTTCCACTTATGGTCCTATAGCTTAGGGAAATTAAAATCAAAAAGACACAGCCACCCCAAAGTTTGGGACGCCTCTGTTTACAAGAACCTCGTTTACAGTACAAGTTCAACATCGCAGAAAGTGAAAAATGGATAAAGAAGTTGTGGTATTTACTTACAAAGCAATATCACTCAGCAATGAAATCTATGTCATCAGGCCCTTAGCAGCACAATGAGTGGATTCAGGTATGATGATTCTAACTGAAATAAGTCACACAGAAAAAGAAACATCATAAGATATCAGTAATACACGGAATGTAAACTTGGCTACACAGGAACTGAATTACAGAACAGAACAGGGTCTCAAATTTAGAAAACCAACTTATGCTTGCTTAAGGGTAAAGGTGAGTTGGGGTGCTGCATAAAACCAGAGATTGAAATGAGCACAGATAAAGTTCCTTAAGCCAAATATGGAATAGACAAGAGCTACTCCTTGCTCAACGAAATGGACTCAACACCCCATATTAAATGCCTAAGAATGTACCTGACTAGTAAGTATCTTAAAACCTATGGATTGCTATGTCTCCAAAAGAGAATCAAGCGTCTGTACAGGGGGATAAACGCAGCAGTGATAGGATTGGAGAGGTTCGGTGAGCAAATGAAGACCCTTTGAAGTCATATTGCATGGTACCCATTACACGGGTCTCAACTCTCCAGGTTTAAGGTATTCTTCCTTCAGCTAAAACATGCATGTGGAAACTAGAGTATGATCAACCATGTGATCGGGAAACGTGTTCAAATATGTCTCAGTTTTCGTACCCTGGTACTCGGGTGCAACATTCCAGACGCTTTACTAACACCCTCCCGACTTGGAGAGTCAGTCCCTTTAACCTCCTGTTTGGCCCAGTTTGCAATTTCTGTGGAAGATGAACAGGAATAGCGAGAACCAATGAGAGACTAGCTGGAGGTGTCTGGACGGGCAAATTTAACTCTCATTTCCCACCAGGAAGAGGAATTAACCAAAGGCTCAGCGTGCCGTGCCGGAACCAGATTAGGGCCTGAAGCCATCCTGCGGTGTTGCGGCCAGCTCAAAAGAAAGCGAGTTGAAGAAAGGAGCTCAGGGGCACCGTAATTCACAAACCTGCAGAGTTATAAATGACAGCTATTGTCCAAAAATATACTGAAGTAAGGCTGCCAAGAGGACTTGAAAGCGGGGCAGAATTGCAGGAAACCGATTTCAGGAGGTAGACTGGAATTGCATTGAAAGCATAGGAAAAGAGGCAGAACGTCCACAATGATGCACTTGGCCAAAAAGGGCGTATGCGTTTTTTCCTGAATATATTCAGGAAAAAACGCATACGCCCTTTTTGGCCAACCAAGCAAGCTTGCAAAGGAAATCTGCACTACAATGAAGTCTCACTTCCCCCCGGTCAAAAGGGCCATCTGAAAAAAGTGTAAAATCCAGAAAGGCAGGACAGGCCATGGAGAACTGGGAGCCTTGTTATGCTGATGGGCGGGATGTAAATTGTCAACAGACATTCAGGAGAAGTGTATGGTGTTTCCTGAAACATCTAAAAAACAAAGCAACAGAGCCTAGGGCACTTCCACTTATGGTCCTATAGCTTAGGGAAATTAAAATCAAAAAGACACAGCCACCCCAAAGTTTGGGACGCCTCTGTTTACAAGAACCTCGTTTACAGTACAAGTTCAACATCGCAGAAAGTGAAAAATGGATAAAGAAGTTGTGGTATTTACTTACAAAGCAATATCACTCAGCAATGAAATCTATGTCATCAGGCCCTTAGCAGCACAATGAGTGGATTCAGGTATGATGATTCTAACTGAAATAAGTCACACAGAAAAAGAAACATCATAAGATATCAGTAATACACGGAATGTAAACTTGGCTACACAGGAACTGAATTACAGAACAGAACAGGGTCTCAAATTTAGAAAACCAACTTATGCTTGCTTAAGGGTAAAGGTGAGTTGGGGTGCTGCATAAAACCAGAGATTGAAATGAGCACAGATAAAGTTCCTTAAGCCAAATATGGAATAGACAAGAGCTACTCCTTGCTCAACGAAATGGACTCAACACCCCATATTAAATGCCTAAGAATGTACCTGACTAGTAAGTATCTTAAAACCTATGGATTGCTATGTCTCCAAAAGAGAATCAAGCGTCTGTACAGGGGGATAAACGCAGCAGTGATAGGATTGGAGAGGTTCGGTGAGCAAATGAAGACCCTTTGAAGTCATATTGCATGGTACCCATTACACGGGTCTCAACTCTCCAGGTTTAAGGTATTCTTCCTTCAGCTAAAACATGCATGTGGAAACTAGAGTATGATCAACCATGTGATCGGGAAACGTGTTCAAATATGTCTCAGTTTTCGTACCCTGGTACTCGGGTGCAACATTCCAGACGCTTTACTAACATCCTCCCGACTTGGAGAGTCAGTCCCTTTAACCTCCTGTTTGGCCCAGTTTGCAATTTCTGTGGAAGATGAACAGGAATAGCGAGAACCAATGAGAGACTAGCTGGAGGTGTCTGGACGGGCAAATTTAACTCTCATTTCCCACCAGGAAGAGGAATTAACCAAAGGCTCAGCTTGCCGTGCCGGAACCAGATTAGGGCCTGAAGCCATCCTGCGGTGTTGCGGCCAGCTCAAAAGAAAGCGAGTTGAAGAAAGGAGCTCAGGGGCACTGTAATTCACAAACCTGCAGAGTTATAAATGACAGCTATCGTCCAAAAATATACTGAAGTAAGGCTGCCAAGAGGACTTGAAAGCGGGGCAGAATTGCAGGAAACCGATTTCAGGAGGTAGACTGGAATTGCATTGAAAGCATAGGAAAAGAGGCAGAACGTCCACAATGATGCACTTGGCCAAAAAGGGCGTATGCGTTTTTTCCTGAATATATTCAGGAAAAAACGCATACGCCCTTTTTGGCCAACCAAGCAAGCTTGCAAAGGAAATCTGCACTACAATGAAGTCTCACTTCCCCCCGGTCAAAAGGGCCATCTGAATAAAGTGTAAAATCCAGAAAGGCAGGACAGCCCATGGAGAACTGGGAGCCTTGTTATGCTGATGGGCGGGATGTAAATTGCCAACAGACACTCGGGAGAAGTGTATGGTGTTTCCTGAAACATCTAAAAAACAAAGCAACAGAGCCTAGGGCACTTCCACTTATGGTCCTATAGCTTAGGGAAATTAAAATCAAAAAGACACAGCCACTCCAAAGTTTGGGACGCCTCTGTTTACAAGAACCTCATTTACCGTACAAGTTCAATATCACAGAAAGTGAAAAATGGATAAAGAAGTTGTGGTACTTACGTACAATGCAGTATCACTCAACAATGAAATCTATGTCATCAGGCCCGTAGCAGCATAATGAGTGGATTCAGGTACGATGATTCTAACTGAAATAAGTCACACAGAAAAAGAAACATCATAAGATATCACTAATACACAGAATGTAAACTTGGCTACACAGGAACTGAATTCCAAAACAGAACAGGGTCTCAAATTTAGAAAACCAACTTATGCTTGCTTAAGCGGAAAGGTGAGTTGGGGTGCTGCATAAAACCAGAGATTGAAATGAGCACAGATAAAGTTCCTTAAGCCAAATATGGAATAGACAAGAGCTACTCCTTGCTCAACGAAATGGACTCAACACCCCATATTAAATGCCTAAGAATGTACCTGACTAGTAAGTATCTTAAAACCTATGGATTGCTATGTCTCCAAAAGAGAATCAAGCGTCTGTACAGGGGGATAAACGCAGCAGTGATAGGATTGGAGAGGTTCGGTGAGCAAATGAAGACCCTTTGAAGTCATATTGCATGGTACCCATTACACGGGTCTCAACTCTCCAGGTTTAAGGTATTCTTCCTTCAGCTAAAACATGCATGTGGAAACTAGAGTATGATCAACCATGTGATCGGGAAACGTGTTCAAATATGTCTCAGTTTTCGTACCCTGGTACTCGGGTGCAACATTCCAGACGCTTTACTAACATCCTCCCGACTTGGAGAGTCAGTCCCTTTAACCTCCTGTTTGGCCCAGTTTGCAATTTCTGTGGAAGATGTACAGGAATAGCGAGAACCAATGAGAGACTAGCTGGAGGTGTCTGGACGGGCAAATTTAACTCTCATTTCCCACCAGGAAGAGGAATTAACCAAAGGCTCAGCGTGCCGTGCCGGAACCAGATTAGGGCCTGAAGCCATCCTGCGGTGTTGCGGCCAGCTCAAAAGAAAGCGAGTTGAAGAAAGGAGCTCAGGGGCACTGTAATTCACAAACCTGCAGAGTTATAAATGACAGCTATCGTCCAAAAATATACTGAAGTAAGGCTGCCAAGAGGACTTGAAAGCGGGGCAGAATTGCAGGAAACCGATTTCAGGAGGTAGACTGGAATTGCATTGAAAGCATAGGAAAAGAGGCAGAACGTCCACAATGATGCACTTGGCCAAAAAGGGCGTATGCGTTTTTTCCTGAATATATTCAGGAAAAAACGCATACGCCCTTTTTGGCCAACCAAGCAAGCTTGCAAAGGAAATCTGCACTACAATGAAGTCTCACTTCCCCCCGGTCAAAAGGGCCATCTGAAAAAAGTGTAAAATCCAGAAAGGCAGGACAGGCCATGGAGAACTGGGAGCCTTGTTATGCTGATGGGCGGGATGTAAATTGTCAACAGACACTCAGGAGAAGTGTATGGTGTTTCCTGAAACATCTAAAAAACAAAGCAACAGAGCCTAGGGCACTTCCACTTATGGTCCTATAGCTTAGGGAAATTAAAATCAAAAAGACACAGCCACCCCAAAGTTTGGGACGCCTCTGTTTACAAGAACCTCGTTTACAGTACAAGTTCAACATCGCAGAAAGTGAAAAATGGATAAAGAAGTTGTGGTATTTACTTACAAAGCAATATCACTCAGCAATGAAATCTATGTCATCAGGCCCTTAGCAGCACAATGAGTGGATTCAGGTATGATGATTCTAACTGAAATAAGTCACACAGAAAAAGAAACATCATAAGATATCAGTAATACACGGAATGTAAACTTGGCTACACAGGAACTGAATTACAGAACAGAACAGGGTCTCAAATTTAGAAAACCAACTTATGCTTGCTTAAGGGTAAAGGTGAGTTGGGGTGCTGCATAAAACCAGAGATTGAAATGAGCACAGATAAAGTTCCTTAAGCCAAATATGGAATAGACAAGAGCTACTCCTTGCTCAACGAAATGGACTCAACACCCCATATTAAACGCCTAAGAATGTACCTGACTAGTAAGTATCTTAAAACCTATGGATTGCTATGTCTCCAAAAGAGAATCAAGCATGTGTACAGGGGCATAAACGCAGCAGTGATAGGATTGGAGAGGTTGGGTGAGCAAATGAAGACCCTTTGAAGTCATATTGCATGGTACCCATTCCACGGGTTTCAACTACCCAGGTTTAAGGTATTCTACCTTCAGCTAAAACATGCATGTGGAAACTAGAGTATGATCAACCATGTGATCGGGAAACGTGTTCAAATATGTCTCAGTTTTCGTACCCTGGTACTCGGGTGCAACATTCCAGACGCTTTACTAACATCCTCCCGACTTGGAGAGTCAGTCCCTTTAACCTCCTGTTTGGCCCAGTTTGCAATTTCTGTGGAAGATGAACAGGAATAGCGAGAACCAATGAGAGACTAGCTGGAGGTGTCTGGACGGGCAAATTTAACTCTCATTTCCCACCAGGAAGAGGAATTAACCAAAGGCTCAGCGTGCCGTGCCGGAACCAGATTAGGGCCTGAAGCCATCCTGCGGTGTTGCGGCCAGCTCAAAAGAAAGCGAGTTGAAGAAAGGAGCTCAGGGGCACTGTAATTCACAAACCTGCAGAGTTATAAATGACAGCTATCGTCCAAAAATATACTGAAGTAAGGCTGCCAAGAGGACTTGAAAGCGGGGCAGAATTGCAGGAAACCGATTTCAGGAGGTAGACTGGAATTGCATTGAAAGCATAGGAAAAGAGGCAGAACGTCCACAATGATGCACTTGGCCAAAAAGGGCGTATGCGTTTTTTCCTGAATATATTCAGGAAAAAACGCATACGCCCTTTTTGGCCAACCAAGCAAGCTTGCAAAGGAAATCTGCACTACAATGAAGTCTCACTTCCCCCCGGTCAAAAGGGCCATCTGAAAAAAGTGTAAAATCCAGAAAGGCAGGACAGGCCATGGAGAACTGGGAGCCTTGTTATGCTGATGGGCGGGATGTAAATTGTCAACAGACACTCAGGAGAAGTGTATGGTGTTTCCTGAAACATCTAAAAAACAAAGCAACAGAGCCTAGGGCACTTCCACTTATGGTCCTATAGCTTAGGGAAATTAAAATCAAAAAGACACAGCCACCCCAAAGTTTGGGACGCCTCTGTTTACAAGAACCTCGTTTACAGTACAAGTTCAACATCGCAGAAAGTGAAAAATGGATAAAGAAGTTGTGGTATTTACTTACAAAGCAATATCACTCAGCAATGAAATCTATGTCATCAGGCCCTTAGCAGCACAATGAGTGGATTCAGGTATGATGATTCTAACTGAAATAAGTCACACAGAAAAAGAAACATCATAAGATATCAGTAATACACGGAATGTAAACTTGGCTACACAGGAACTGAATTACAGAACAGAACAGGGTCTCAAATTTAGAAAACCAACTTATGCTTGCTTAAGGGTAAAGGTGAGTTGGGGTGCTGCATAAAACCAGAGATTGAAATGAGCACAGATAAAGTTCCTTAAGCCAAATATGGAATAGACAAGAGCTACTCCTTGCTCAACGAAATGGACTCAAAACCCCATATTAAATGCCTAAGAATGTACCTGACTAGTAAGTATCTTAAAACCTATGGATTGCTATGTCTCCAAAAGAGAATCAAGCGTCTGTACAGGGGGATAAACGCAGCAGTGATAGGATTGGAGAGGTTCGGTGAGCAAATGAAGACCCTTTGAAGTCATATTGCATGGTACCCATTACACGGGTCTCAACTCTCCAGGTTTAAGGTATTCTTCCTTCAGCTAAAACATGCATGTGGAAACTAGAGTATGATCAACCATGTGATCGGGAAACGTGTTCAAATATGTCTCAGTTTTCGTACCCTGGTACTCGGGTGCAACATTCTAGACGCTTTACTAACATCCTCCCGACTTGGAGAGTCAGTCCCTTTAACCTCCTGTTTGGCCCAGTTTGCAATTTCTGTGGAAGATGAACAGGAATAGCGAGAACCAATGAGAGACTAGCTGGAGGTGTCTGGACGGGCAAATTTAACTCTCATTTCCCACCAGGAAGAGGAATTAACCAAAGGCTCAGCGTGCCGTGCCGGAACCAGATTAGGGCCTGAAGCCATCCTGCGGTGTTGCGGCCAGCTCAAAAGAAAGCGAGTTGAAGAAAGGAGCTCAGGGGCACTGTAATTCACAAACCTGCAGAGTTATAAATGACAGCTATCGTCCAAAAATATACTGAAGTAAGGCTGCCAAGAGGACTTGAAAGCGGGGCAGAATTGCAGGAAACCGATTTCAGGAGGTAGACTGGAATTGCATTGAAAGCATAGGAAAAGAGGCAGAACGTCCACAATGATGCACTTGGCCAAAAAGGGCGTATGCGTTTTTTCCTGAATATATTCAGGAAAAAACGCATACGCCCTTTTTGGCCAACCAAGCAAGCTTTCAAAGGAAATCTGCACTACAATGAAGTCTCACTTCCCCCCGGTCAAAAGGGCCATCTGAAAAAAGTGTAAAATCCAGAAAGGCAGGACAGGCCATGGAGAACTGGGAGCCTTGTTATGCTGATGGGCGGGATGTAAATTGTCAACAGACACTCAGGAGAAGTGTATGGTGTTTCCTGAAACATCTAAAAAACAAAGCAACAGAGCCTAGGGCACTTCCACTTATGGTCCTATAGCTTAGGGAAATTAAAATAAAAAAGACACAGCCACCCCAAAGTTTGGGACGCCTCTGTTTACAAGAACCTCGTTTACAGTACAAGTTCAACATCGCAGAAAGTGAAAAATGGATAAAGAAGTTGTGGTATTTACTTACAAAGCAATATCACTCAGCAATGAAATCTATGTCATCAGGCCCTTAGCAGCACAATTAGTGGATTCAGGTATGATGATTCTAACTGAAATAAATCACACAGAAAAAGAAACATCATAAGATATCAGTAATACACGGAATGTAAACTTGGCTACACAGGAACTGAATTACAGAACAGAACAGGGTCTCAAATTTAGAAAACCAACTTATGCTTGCTTAAGGGTAAAGGTGAGTTGGGGTGCTGCATAAAACCAGAGATTGAAATGAGCACAGATAAAGTTCCTTAAGCCAAATATGGAATAGACAAGAGCTACTCCTTGCTCAACGAAATGGACTCAAAACCCCATATTAAATGCCTAAGAATGTACCTGACTAGTAAGTATCTTAAAACCTATGGATTGCTATGTCTCCAAAAGAGAATCAAGCGTCTGTACAGGGGGATAAACGCAGCAGTGATAGGATTGGAGAGGTTCGGTGAGCAAATGAAGACCCTTTGAAGTCATATTGCATGGTACCCATTACACGGGTCTCAACTCTCCAGGTTTAAGGTATTCTTCCTTCAGCTAAAACATGCATGTGGAAACTAGAGTATGATCAACCATGTGATCGGGAAACGTGTTCAAATATGTCTCAGTTTTCGTACCCTGGTACTCGGGTGCAACATTCCAGACGCTTTACTAACATCCTCCCGACTTGGAGAGTCAGTCCCTTTAACCTCCTGTTTGGCCCAGTTTGCAATTTCTGTGGAAGATGAACAGGAATAGCGAGAACCAATGAGAGACTAGCTGGAGGTGTCTGGACGGGCAAATTTAACTCTCATTTCCCACCAGGAAGAGGAATTAACCAAAGGCTCAGCTTGCCGTGCCGGAACCAGATTAGGGCCTGAAGCCATCCTGTGGTGTTGCGGCCAGCTCAAAAGAAAGCGAGTTGAAGAAAGGAGCTCAGGGGCACTGTAATTCACAAACCTGCAGAGTTATAAATGACAGCTATCGTCCAAAAATATACTGAAGTAAGGCTGCCAAGAGGACTTGAAAGCGGGGCAGAATTGCAGGAAACCGATTTCAGGAGGTAGACTGGAATTGCATTGAAAGCATAGGAAAAGAGGCAGAACGTCCACAATGATGCACTTGGCCAAAAAGGGCGTATGCGTTTTTTCCTGAATATATTCAGGAAAAAACGCATACGCCCTTTTTGGCCAACCAAGCAAGCTTGCAAAGGAAATCTGCACTACAATGAAGTCTCACTTCCCCCCGGTCAAAAGGGCCATCTGAAAAAAGTGTAAAATCCAGAAAGGCAGGACAGGCCATGGAGAACTGGGAGCCTTGTTATGCTGATGGGCGGGATGTAAATTGCCAACAGCCACTCGGGAGAAGTGTATGGTGTTTCCTGAAACATCTAAAAAACAAAGCAACAGAGCCTAGGGCACTTCCACTTATGGTCCTATAGCTTAGGGAAATTAAAATCAAAAAGACACAGCCACCCCATAGTTTGGGATGCCTCTGTTTACAAGAACCTCGTTTACAGTACAAGTTCAACATCGCAGAAAGTGAAAAATGGATAAAGAAGTTGTGGTATTTACTTACAAAGCAATATCACTCAGCAATGAAATCTATGTCATCAGGCCCTTAGCAGCACAATGAGTGGATTCAGGTATGATGATTCTAACTGAAATAAGTCACACAGAAAAAGAAACATCATAAGATATCAGTAATACACGGAATGTAAACTTGGCTACACAGGAACTGAATTACAGAACAGAACAGGGTCTCAAATTTAGAAAACCAACTTATGCTTGCTTAAGGGTAAAGGTGAGTTGGGGTGCTGCATAAAACCAGAGATTGAAATGAGCACAGATAAAGTTCCTTAAGCCAAATATGGAATAGACAAGAGCTACTCCTTGCTCAATGAAATGGACTCAACACCGCATATTAAACGCCTAAGAATGTACCTGACTAGTAAGTATCTTAAAACCTATGGATTGCTATGTCTCCGAAAGAGAATCAAGCATGTGTACAGGGGCATAAACGCAGCAGTGATAGGATTGGAGAGGTTCGGTGAGCAAATGAAGACCCTTTGAAGTCATATTGCATGGTACCCATTCCACGGGTTTCAACTACCCAGGTTTAAGGTATTCTACCTTCAGCTAAAACATGCATGTGGAAACTAGAGTATGATCAACCATGTGATCGGGAAACGTGTTCAAATATGTCTCAGTTTTCGTACCCTGGTACTCGGGTGCAACATTCCAGACGCTTTACTAACACCCTCCCGACTTGGAGAGTCAGTCCCTTTAACCTCCTGTTTGGCCCAGTTTGCAATTTCTGTGGAAGATGAACAGGAATAGCGAGAACCAATGAGAGACTAGCTGGAGGTGTCTGGACGGGCAAATTTAACTCTCATTTCCCACCAGGAAGAGGAATTAACCAAAGGCTCAGCTTGCCGTGCCGGAACCAGATTAGGGCCTGAAGCCATCCTGCGGTGTTGCGGCCAGCTCAAAAGAAAGCGAGTTGAAGAAAGGAGCTCAGGGGCACTGTAATTCACAAACCTGCAGAGTTATAAATGACAGCTATCGTCCAAAAATATACTGAAGTAAGGCTGCCAAGAGGACTTGAAAGCGGGGCAGAATTGCAGGAAACCGATTTCAGGAGGTAGACTGGAATTGCATTGAAAGCATAGGAAAAGAGGCAGAACGTCCACAATGATGCACTTGGCCAAAAAGGGTGTATGCGTTTTTTCCTGAATATATTCAGGAAAAATCGCATACGCCCTTTTTGGCCAACCAAGCAAGCTTGCAAAGGAAATCTGCACTACAATGAAGTCTCACTTCCCCCCGGTCAAAAGGGCCATCTGAAAAAAGTGTAAAATCCAGAAAGGCAGGACAGGCCATGGAGAACTGGAAGCCTTGTTATGCTGATGGGCGGGATGTAAATTGCCAACAGACACTCGGGAGAAGTGTATGGTGTTTCCTGAAACATCTAAAAAACAAAGCAACAGAGCCTAGGGCACTTCCACTTATGGTCCTATAGCTTAGGGAAATTAAAATCAAAAAGACACAGCCACCCCAAAGTTTGGGACGCCTCTGTTTACAAGAACCTCGTTTACAGTACAAGTTCAACATCGCAGAAAGTGAAAAATGGATAAAGAAGTTGTGGTATTTACTTACAAAGCAATATCACTCAGCAATGAAATCTATGTCATCAGGCCCTTAGCAGCACAATGAGTGGATTCAGGTATGATGATTCTAACTGAAATAAGTCACACAGAAAAAGAAACATCATAAGATATCACTAATACACGGAATGTAAACTTGGCTACACAGGAACTGAATTACAGAACAGAACAGGGTCTCAAATTTAGAAAACCAACTTATGCTTGCTTAAGGGGAAAGGTGAGTTGGGGTGCTGCATAAAACCAGAGATTGAAATGAGCACAGATAAAGTTCCTTAAGCCAAATATGGAATAGACAAGAGCTACTCCTTGCTCAACGAAATGGACTCAACACCGCATATTAAACGCCTAAGAATGTACCTGACTAGTAAGTATCTTAAAACCTATGGATTTCTATGTCTCCGAAAGAGAATCAAGCATGTGTACAGGGGCATAAACGCAGCAGTGATAGGATTGGAGAGGTTCGGTGAGCAAATGAAGACCCTTTGAAGTCATATTGCATAGTACCCATTCCACGGGTTTCAACTACCCAGGTTTAAGGTATTCTTCCTTCAGCTAAAACATACATGTGGAACCCAGAGTATGATCAACCATGTGATCGGGAAACGTGTTCAAATATGTCTCAGTTTTCATACCCTGGTACTCGGGTGCAACATTCCAGACGCTTTACTAACACCCTCCCGACTTGGAGAGTCAGTCCCTTTAACCTCCTGTTTGGCCCAGTTTGCAATTTCTGTGGAAGATGAACAGGAATAGCGAGAACCAATGAGAGACTAGCTGGAGGTGTCTGGACGGGCAAATTTAACTCTCATTTCCCACCAGGAAGAGGAATTAACCAAAGGCTCAGCGTGCCGTGCCGGAACCAGATTAGGGCCTGAAGCCATCCTGCGGTGTTGCGGCCAGCTCAAAAGAAAGCGAGTTGAAGAAAGGAGCTCAGGGGCACTGTAATTCACAAACCTGCAGAGTTATAAATGACAGCTATCGTCCAAAAATATACTGAAGTAAGGCTGCCAAGAGGACTTGAAAGCGGGGCAGAATTGCAGGAAACCAATTTCAGGAGGTAGACTGGAATTGCATTGAAAGCATAGGAAAAGAGGCAGAACGTCCACAATGATGCACTTGGCCAAAAAGGGCGTATGCGTTTTTTCCTGAATATATTCAGGAAAAAACGCATACGCCCTTTTTGGCCAACCAAGCAAGCTTGCAAAGGAAATCTGCACTACAATGAAGTCTCACTTCCCCCCGGTCAAAAGGGCCATCTGAAAAAAGTGTAAAATCCAGAAAGGCAGGACAGGCCATGGAGAACTTGGAGCCTTGTTATGCTGATGGGCGGGATGTAAATTGTCAACAGACACTCGGGAGAAGTGTATGGTGTTTCCTGAAACATCTAAAAAACAAAGCAACAGAGCCTAGGGCACTTCCACTTATGGTCCTATAGCTTAGGGAAATTAAAATCAAAAAGACACAGCCACCCCAAAGTTTGGGACGCCTCTGTTTACAAGAACCTCGTTTACAGTACAAGTTCAACATCGCAGAAAGTGAAAAATGGATAAAGAAGTTGTGGTATTTACTTACAAAGCAATATCACTCAGCAATGAAATCTATGTCATCAGGCCCTTAGCAGCACAATGAGTGGATTCAGGTATGATGATTCTAACTGAAATAAGTCACACAGAAAAAGAAACATCATAAGATATCACTAATACACGGAATGTAAACTTGGCTACACAGGAACTGAATTACAGAACAGAACAGGGTCTCAAATTTAGAAAACCAACTTATGCTTGCTTAAGGGTAAAGTGAGTTCGGGTGCTGCATAAAACCAGAGATTGAAATGAGCACAGATAAAGTTCCTTAAGCCAAATATGGAATAGACAAGAGCTACTCCTTGCTCAACGAAATGGACTCAACACCGCATATTAAACGCCTAAGAATGTACCTGACTAGTAAGTATCTTAAAACCTATGGATTGCTATGTCTCTGAAAGAGAATCAAGCATGTGTACAGGGGCATAAACGCAGCAGTGATAGGATTGGAGAGGTTCGGTGAGCAAATGAAGACCCTTTGAAGTCATATTGCATGGTACCCATTCCACGGGTTTCAACTACCCAGGTTTAAGGTATTCTACCTTCAGCTAAAACATGCATGTGGAAACTAGAGTATGATCAACCATGTGATCGGGAAACGTGTTCAAATATGTCTCAGTTTTCGTACCCTGGTACTCGGGTGCAACATTCCAGACGCTTTACTAACACCCTCCCGACTTGGAGAGTCAGTCCCTTTAACCTCCTGTTTGGCCCAGTTTGCAATTTCTGCGGAAGATGAACAGGAATAGCGAGAACCAATGAGAGACTAGCTGGAGGTGTCTGGACGGGCAAATTTAACTCTCATTTCCCACCAGGAAGAGGAATTAACCAAAGGCTCAGCTTGCCGTGCCGGAACCAGATTAGGGCCTGAAGCCATCCTGCAGTGTTGCGGCCAGCTCAAAAGAAAGCGAGTTGAAGAAAGGAGCTCAGGGGCACTGTAATTCACAAACCTGCAGAGTTATAAATGACAGCTATCGTCCAAAAATATACTGAAGTAAGGCTGCCAAGAGGACTTGAAAGCGGGGCAGAATTGCAGGAAACCGATTTCAGGAGGTAGACTGGAATTGCATTGAAAGCATAGGAAAAGAGGCAGAACGTCCACAATGATGCACTTGGCCAAAAAGGGCGTATGCGTTTTTTCCTGAATATATTCAGGAAAAAACGCATACGCCCTTTTTGGCCAACCAAGCAAGCTTGCAAAGGAAATCTGCACTACAATGAAGTCTCACTTCCCCCCGGTTAAAAGGGCCATCTGAAAACAGTGTAAAATCCAGAAAGGCAGGACAGGCCATGGAGAACTGGGAGCCTTGTTATGCTGATGGGCGGGATGTAAATTGCCAACAGACACTCGGGAGAAGTGTATGGTGTTTCCTGAAACATCTAAAAAACAAAGCAACAGAGCCTAGGGCACTTCCACTTATGGTCCTATAGCTTAGGGAAATTAAAATCAAAAAGACACAGCCAACCCAAAGTTTGGGACGCCTCTGTTTACAAGAACCTCATTTACCGTACAAGTTCAATATCACAGAAAGTGAAAAATGGATAAAGAAGTTGTGGTACTTACGTACAATGCAGTATCACTCAACAATGAAATCTATGTCATCAGGCCCGTAGCAGCATAATGAGTGGATTCAGGTACGATGATTCTAACTGAAATAAGTCACACAGAAAAAGAAACATCATAAGATATCACTAATACACAGAATGTAAACTTGGCTACACAGGAACTGAATTCCAAAACAGAACAGGGTCTCAAATTTAGAAAACCAACTTATGCTTGCTTAAGGGGAAAGGTGAGTTGGGGTGCTGCATAAAACCAGAGATTGAAATGAGCACAGATAAAGTTCCTTAAGCCAAATATGGAATAGACAAGAGCTACTCCTTGCTCAACGAAATGGACTCAACACCCCATATTAAATGCCTAAGAATGTACCTGACTAGTAAGTATCTTAAAACCTGTGGATTGCTATGTCTCCAAAAGAGAATCAAACGTCTGTACAGGGTGATAAATGCAGCAGTGATAGGATTGGAGAAGTTCGGTGAGCAAATGAAGACCCTTTGAAGTCATATTGCATGGTACCCATTACACGGGTCTCAACTCTCCAGGTTTAAGGTATTCTTCCTTCAGCTAAAACATGCATGTGGAAACTAGAGTATGATCAACCATGTGAACGGGAGACGTGTTCAAATATGTCTCAGTTTTCCTCCCCTGGTACTCGGGTGCAACATTCCAGACGCTTTACTAACACCCTCCCGACTTGGAGAGTCAGTCCCTTTAACCTCCTGTTTGGCCCAGTTTGCAATTTCTGTGGAAGATGAACAGGAATAGCGAGAACCAATGAGAGACTAGCTGGAGGTGTCTGGACGGGCAAATTTAACTCTCATTTCCCACCAGGAAGAGGAATTAACCAAAGGCTCAGCGTGCCGTGCCGGAACCAGATTAGGGCCTGAAGCCATCCTGCGGTGTTTCGGCCAGCTCAAAAGAAAGCGAGTTGAAGAAAGGAGCTCAGGGGCACTGTAATTCACAAACCTGCAGAGTTATAAATGACAGCTATCGTCCAAAAATATACTGAAGTAAGGCTGCCAAGAGGACTTGAAAGCGGGGCAGAATTGCAGGAAACCGATTTCAGGAGGTAGACTGGAATTGCATTGAAAGCATAGGAAAAGAGGCAGAACGTCCACAATGATGCACTTGGCCAAAAAGGGCGTATGCGTTTTTTCCTGAATATATTCAGGAAAAAACGCATACGCCCTTTTTGGCCAACCAAGCAAGCTTGCAAAGGAAATCTGCACTACAATGAAGTCTCACTTCCCCCCGGTCAAAAGGGCCATCTGAAAAAAGTGTAAAATCCAGAAAGGCAGGACAGGCCATGGAGAACTTGGAGCCTTGTTATGCTGATGGGCGGGATGTAAATTGCCAACAGACACTCGGGAGAAGTGTATGGTGTTTCCTGAAACATCTAAAAAACAAAGCAACAGAGCCTAGGGCACTTCCACTTATGGTCCTATAGCTTAGGGAAATTAAAATCAAAAAGACACAGCCACCCCAAAATTTGGGACGCCTCTGTTTACAAGAACCTCATTTACAGTACAAGTTCAACATCGCAGAAAGTGAAAAATGGATAAAGAAGTTGTGGTATTTACTTACAAAGCAATATCACTCAGCAATGAAATCTATGTCATCAGGCCCTTAGCAGCACAATGAGTGGATTCAGGTATGATGATTCTAACTGAAATAAGTCACACAGAAAAAGAAACATCATAAGATATCAGTAATACACGGAATGTAAACTTGGCTACACAGGAACTGAATTACAGAACAGAACAGGGTCTCAAATTTAGAAAACCAACTTATGCTTGCTTAAGGGTAAAGGTGAGTTGGGGTGCTGCATAAAACCAGAGATTGAAATGAGCACAGATAAAGTTCCTTAAGCCAAATATGGAATAGACAAGAGCTACTCCTTGCTCAACGAAATGGACTCAACACCGCATATTAAACGCCTAAGAATGTACCTGACTAGTAAGTATCTTAAAACCTATGGATTGCTATGTCTCCGAAAGAGAATCAAGCATGTGTACAGGGGCATAAACGCAGCAGTGATAGGATTGGAGAGGTTCGGTGAGCAAATGAAGACCCTTTGAAGTCATATTGCATGGTACCCATTCCACGGGTTTCAACTACCCAGGTTTAAGGTATTCTACCTTCAGCTAAAACATGCATGTGGAAACTAGAGTACGATCAACCATGTGATCGGGAAACGTGTTCAAATATGTCTCAGTTTTCGTACCCTGGTACTCGGGTGCAACATTCCAGACGCTTTACTAACACCCTCCCGACTTGGAAAGTCAGTCCCTTTAACCTCCTGTTTGGCCCAGTTTGCAATTTCTGTGGAAGATGAACAGGAATAGCGAGAACCAATGAGAGACTAGCTGGAGGTGTCTGGACGGGCAAATTTAACTCTCATTTCCCACCAGGAAGAGGAATTAACCAAAGGCTCAGCTTGCCGTGCCGGAACCAGATTAGGGCCTGAAGCCATCCTGCGGTGTTGCGGCCAGCTCAAAAGAAAGCGAGTTGAAGAAAGGAGCTCAGGGGCACTGTAATTCACAAACCTGCAGAGTTATAAATGACAGCTATCGTCCAAAAATATACTGAAGTAAGGCTGCCAAGAGGACTTGAAAGCGGGGCAGAATTGCAGGAAACCGATTTCAGGAGGTAGACTGGAATTGCATTGAAAGCATAGGAAAAGAGGCAGAACGTCCACAATGATGCACTTGGCCAAAAAGGGCGTATGCGTTTTTTCCTGAATATATTCAGGAAAAAACGCATACGCCCTTTTTGGGCAACCAAGCAAGCTTGCAAAGGAAATCTGCACTACAATGAAGTCTCACTTCCCCCCGGTCAAAAGGGCCATCTGAAAAAAGTGTAAAATCCAGAAAGGCAGGACAGGCCATGGAGAACTGGGAGCCTTGTTATGCTGATGGGCGGGATGTAAATTGCCAACAGACACTCGGGAGAAGTGTATGGTGTTTCCTGAAACATCTAAAAAACAAAGCAACAGAGCCTAGGGCACTTCCACTTACGGTCCTATAGCTTAGGGAAATTAAAATCAAAAAGACACAGCCACCCCAAAGTTTGGGACGCCTCTGTTTACAAGAACCTCATTTACCGTACAAGTTCAATATCACAGAAAGTGAAAAATGGATAAAGAAGTTGTCGTACTTACGTACAATGCAGTATCACTCAACAATGAAATCTATGTCATCAGGCCCGTAGCAGCATAATGAGTGGATTCAGGTACGATGATTCTAACTGAAATAAGTCACACAGAAAAAGAAACATCATAAGATATCACTAATACACAGAATGTAAACTTGGCTACACAGGAACTGAATTCCAAAACAGAACAGGGTCTCAAATTTAGAAAACCAACTTATGCTTGCTTAAGGGGAAAGGTGAGTTGGGGTGCTGCATAAAACCAGAGATTGAAATGAGCACAGATAAAGTTCCTTAAGCCAAATATGGAATAGACAAGAGCTACTCCTTGCTCAACGAAATGGACTCAACACCCCATATTAAATGCCTAAGAATGTACCTGACTAGTAAGTATCTTAAAACCTATGGATTGCTATGTCTCCAAAAGAGAATCAAGCGTCTGTACAGGGTGATAAACGCAGCAGTGATAGGATTGGAGAAGTTCGGTGAGCAAATGAAGACCCTTTGAAGTCATATTGCATGGTACCCATTACACGGGTCTCAACTCTCCAGGTTTAAGGTATTCTTCCTTCAGCTAAAACATGCATGTGGAACCCAGAGTATGATCAACCGTGTGAACGGGAGACGTGTTCAAATATGTCTCAGTTTTCCTCCCCTGGTACTCGGGTGCAACATTCCAGACACTTTACTAACACCCTCCCGACTTGGAGAGTCAGTCCCTTTAACCTCCTGTTTGGCCCAGTTTGCAATTTCTGCGGAAGATGAACAGGAATAGCGAGAACCAATGAGAGACTAGCTGGAGGTGTCTGGACGGGCAAATTTAACTCTCATTTCCCACCAGGAAGAGGAATTAACCAAAGGCTCAGCGTGCCGTGCCGGAACCAGATTAGGGCCTGAAGCCATCCTGCGGTGTTGCGGCCAGCTCAAAAGAAAGCGAGTTGAAGAAAGGAGCTCAGGGGCACTGTAATTCACAAACCTGCAGAGTTATAAATGACAGCTATCGTCCAAAAATATACTGAAGTAAGGCTGCCAAGAGGACTTGAAAGCGGGGCAGAATTGCAGGAAACCGATTTCAGGAGGTAGACTGGAATTGCATTGAAAGCATAGGAAAAGAGGCAGAACGTCCACAATGATGCACTTGGCCAAAAAGGGCGTATGCGTTTTTTCCTGAATATATTCAGGAAAAAACGCATACGCCCTTTTTGGCCAACCAAGCAAGCTTGCAAAGGAAATCTGCACTACAATGAAGTCTCACTTCCCCCCGGTCAAAAGGGCCATCTGAAAAAAGTGTAAAATCCAGAAAGGCAGGACAGGCCATGGAGAACTGGGAGCCTTGTTATGCTGATGGGCGGGATGTAAATTGCCAACAGACACTCGGGAGAAGTGTATGGTGTTTCCTGAAACATCTAAAAAACAAAGCAACAGAGCCTAGGGCACTTCCACTTATGGTCCTATAGCTTAGGGAAATTAAAATCAAAAAGACACAGCCACCCCAAAGTTTGGGACGCCTCTGTTTACAAGAACCTCATTTACCGTACAAGTTCAATATCACAGAAAGTGAAAAATGGATAAAGAAGTTGTGGTACTTACGTACAATGCAGTATCACTCAACAATGAAATCTATGTCATCAGGCCCGTAGCAGCATAATGAGTGGATTCAGGTACGATGATTCTAACTGAAATAAGTCACACAGAAAAAGAAACATCATAAGATATCACTAATACACAGAATGTAAACTTGGCTACACAGGAACTGAATTCCAAAACAGAACAGGGTCTCAAAATTAGAAAAACAACTTATGCTTGCTTAAGGGTAAAGGTGAGTTGGGGTGCTGCATAAAACCAGAGATTGAAATGAGCACAGATAAAGTTCCTTAAGCCAAATACGGAATAGACAAGAGCTACTCCTTGCTCAACGAAATGGACTCAACACCCCATATTAAATGCCTAAGAATGTACCTGACTAGTAAGTATCTTAAAACCTATGGATTGCTATGTCTCCAAAAGAGAATCAAGCGTCTGTACAGGGTGATAAACGCAGCAGTGATAGGATTGGAGAAGTTCGGTGAGCAAATGAAGACCCTTTGAAGTCATATTGCATGGTACCCATTACACGGGTCTCAACTCTCCAGGTTTAAGGTATTCTACCTTCAGCTAAAACATGCATGTGGAACCCAGAGTATGATCAACTGTGTGAACGGGAGACGTGTTCAAATATGTCTCAGTTTTCGTACCCTGGTACTCGGGTGCAACATTCCAGACGCTTTACTAACATCCTCCCGACTTGGAGAGTCAGTCCCTTTAACCTCCTCTTTGGCCCAGTTTGCAATTTCTGTGGAAGATGAACAGGAATAGCGAGAACCAATGAGAGACTAGCTGGAGGTGTCTGGACGGGCAAATTTAACTCTCATTTCCCACCAGGAAGAGGAATTAACCAAAGGCTCAGCTTGCCGTGCCGGAACCAGATTAGGGCCTGAAGCCATCCTGCGGTGTTGTGGCCAGGTCACAAGAAAGCGAGTTGAAGAAAGGAGCTCAGGGGCACTGTAATTCACAAACCTGCAGAGTTATAAATGACAGCTATCGTCCAAAAATATACTGAAGTAAGGCTGCCAAGAGGACTTGAAAGCGGGGCAGAATTGCAGGAAACCGATTTCAGGAGGTAGACTGGAATTGCATTGAAAGCATAGGAAAAGAGGCAGAACGTCCACAATGATGCACTTGGCCAAAAAGGGCGTATGCGTTTTTTCCTGAATATATTCAGGAAAAAACGCATACGCCCTTTTTGGCCAACCAAGCAAGCTTGCAAAGGAAATCTGCACTACAATGAAGTCTCACTTCCCCCCGGTCAAAAGGGCCATCTGAAAAAAGTGTAAAATCCAGAAAGGCAGGACAGGCCATGGAGAACTGGGAGCCTTGTTATGCTGATGGGCGGAATGTAAATTGCCAACAGACACTCGGGAGAAGTGTATGGTGTTTCCTGAAACATCTAAAAAACAAAGCAACAGAGCCTAGGGCACTTCCACTTATGGTCCTATAGATTAGGGAAATTAAAATCAAAAAGACACAGCCACCCCAAAGTTTGGGACGCCTCTGTTTACAAGAACCTCGTTTACAGTACAAGTTCAACATCGCAGAAAGTGAAAAATGGATAAAGAAGTTGTGGTATTTACTTACAAAGCAATATCACTCAGCAATGAAATCTATGTCATCAGGCCCTTAGCAGCACAATGAGTGGATTCAGGTATGATGATTCTAACTGAAATAAGTCACACAGAAAAAGAAACATCATAAGATATCAGTAATACACGGAATGTAAACTTGGCTACACAGGAACTGAATTACAGAACAGAACAGGGTCTCAAATTTAGAAAACCAACTTATGCTTGCTTAAGGGGAAAGGTGAGTTGGGGTGCTGCATAAAACCAGAGATTGAAATGAGCACAGATAAAGTTCCTTAAGCCAAATATGGAATAGACAAGAGCTACTCCTTGCTCAACGAAATGGACTCAACACCGCATATTAAACGCCTAAGAATGTACCTGACTAGTAAGTATCTTAAAACCTATGGATTGCTATGTCTCCGAAAGAGAATCAAGCATGTGTACAGGGGCATAAACGCAGCAGTGATAGGATTGGAGAGGTTCGGTGAGCAAATGAAGACCCTTTGAAGTCATATTGCATGGTACCCATTACACGGGTCTCAACTCTCCAGGTTTAAGGTATTCTTCCTTCAGCTAAAACATGCATGTGGAACCCAGAGTATGATCAACCATGTGAATGGGAGACGTGTTCAAATATGTCTCAGTTTTCCTCCCCTGGTACTCGGGTGCAACATTCCAGACGCTTTACTAACACTCTCCCCACTTGGAGAGTCAGCGCCTTTAACCTCCTGTTTTGCCCAGTTTACAATTTCTGCGGAAGATGAACAGGAATAGCGAGAACCAATGAGAGACTAGCTGGAGGTGTCTGGACGGGCAAATTTAACTCTCATTTCCCACCAGGAAGAGGAAATAACCAAAGGCTCATCGTGCCGTGACGGAACCAGATTAGGGCCTGAAGCCATCCTGCGGTGTTGCGGCCAGCTCAAAAGAAAGCGAGTTGAAGAAAGGAGCTCAGGGGCACTGTAATTCACAAACCTGCAGAGTTATAAATGACAGCTATCGTCCAAAAATATACTGAAGTAAGGCTGCCAAGAGGACTTGAAAGCGGGGCAGAATTGCAGGAAACCGATTTCAGGAGGTAGACTGGAATTGCATTGAAAGCATAGGAAAAGAGGCAGAACGTCCACAATGATGCACTTGGCCAAAAAGGGCGTATGCGTTTTTTCCTGAATATATTCAGGAAAAAACGCATACGCCCTTTTTGGCCAACCAAGCAAGCTTGCAAAGGAAATCTGCACTACAATGAAGTCTCACTTCCCCCCGGTCAAAAGGGCCATCTGAAAAAAGTGTAAAATCCAGAAAGGCAGGACAGGCCATGGAGAACTGGGAGCCTTTTTATGCTGATGGGAGGGATGTAAATTGCCAACAGACACTCGGGAGAAGTGTATGGTGTTTCCTGAAACATCTAAAAAACAAAGCAACAGAGCCTAGGGCACTTCCACTTATGGTCCTATAGCTTAGGGAAATTAAAATCAAAAAGACACAGCCACCCCAAAGTTTGGGACGCCTCTGTTTACAAGAACCTCATTTACCGTACAAGTTCAATATCACAGAAAGTGAAAAATGGATAAAGAAGTTGTGGTACTTACGTACAATGCAGTATCACTCAACAATGAAATCTATGTCATCAGGACCGTAGCAGCATAATGAGTGGATTCAGGTACGATGATTCTAACTGAAATAAGTCACACAGAAAAAGAAACATCATAAGATATCACTAATACACAGAATGTAAACTTGGCTACACAGGAACTGAATTCCAAAACAGAACAGGGTCTCAAATTTAGAAAACCAACTTATGCTTGCTTAAGGGTAAAGGTGAGTTGGGGTGCTGCATAAAACCAGAGATTGAAATGAGCACAGATAAAGTTCCTTAAGCCAAATATGGAATAGACAAGAGCTACTCCTTCCTCAACGAAATGGACTCAACACCCCATATTAAACGCCTAAGAATGTACCTGACTAGTAAGTATCTTAAAACCTATGGATTGCTATGTATCCAAAAGAGAATCAAGCATGTGTACAGGGGCATAAACGCAGCAGTGATAGGATTGGAGAGGTTCGGTGAGCAAATGAAGACCCTTTGAAGTCATATTGCATGGTACCCATTCCACGGGTTTCAACTACCCAGGTTTAAGGTATTCTACCTTCAGCTAAAACATGCATGTGGAAACTAGAGTATGATCAACCATGTGATCGGGAAACGTGTTCAAATATGTCTCAGTTTTCGTACCCTGGTACTCGGGTGCAACATTCCAGACGCTTTACTAACATCCTCCCGACTTGGAGAGTCAGTCCCTTTAACCTCCTCTTTGGCCCAGTTTGCAATTTCTGCGGAAGATGAACAGGAATAGCGAGAACCAATGAGAGACTAGCTGGAGGTGTCTGGACGGGCAAATTTAACTCTCATTTCCCACCAGGAAGAGGAATTAACCAAAGGCTCAGCTTGCCGTGCCGGAACCAGATTAGGGCCTGAAGCCATCCTGCGGTGTTGCGGCCAGGTCACAAGAAAGCGAGTTGAAGAAAGGAGCTCAGGGGCACTGTAATTCACAAACCTGCAGAGTTATAAATGACAGCTATCGTCCAAAAATATACTGAAGTAAGGCTGCCAAGAGGACTTGAAAGCGGGGCAGAATTGCAGGAAACCAATTTCAGGAGGTAGACTGGAATTGCATTGAAAGCATAGGAAAAGAGGCAGAACGTCCACAATGATGCACTTGGCCAAAAAGGGCGTATGCGTTTTTTCCTGAATATATTCAGGAAAAAACGCATACGCCCTTTTTGGCCAACCAAGCAAGCTTGCAAAGGAAATCTGCACTACAATGAAGTCTCACTTCCCCCCGGTCAAAAGGGCCATCTGAAAAAAGTGTAAAATCCAGAAAGGCAGGACAGGCCATGGAGAACTGGGAGCCTTGTTATGCTGATGGGCGGAATGTAAATTGCCAACAGACACTCGGGAGAAGTGTATGGTGTTTCCTGAAACATCTAAAAAACAAAGCAACAGAGCCTAGGGCACTTCCACTTATGGTCCTATAGATTAGGGAAATTAAAATCAAAAAGACACAGCCACCCCAAAGTTTGGGACGCCTCTGTTTACAAGAACCTCGTTTACAGTACAAGTTCAACATCGCAGAAAGTGAAAAATGGATAAAGAAGTTGTGGTATTTACTTACAAAGCCATATCACTCAGCAATGAAATCTACGTCATCAGGCCCTTAGCAGCACAATGAGTGGATTCAGGTATGATGATTCTAACTGAAATAAGTCACACAGAAAAAGAAACATCATAAGATATCAGTAATACACGGAATGTAAACTTGGCTACACAGGAACTGAATTACAGAACAGAACAGGGTCTCAAATTTAGAAAACCAACTTATGCTTGCTTAAGGGTAAAGGTGAGTTGGGGTGCTGCATAAAACCAGAGATTGAAATGAGCACAGATAAAGTTCCTTAAGCCAAATATGGAATAGACAAGAGCTACTCCTTCCTCAACGAAATGGACTCAACACCCCATATTAAACGCCTAAGAATGTACCTAACTAGTAAGTATCTTAAAACCTATGGATTGCTATGTATCCAAAAGAGAATCAAGCATGTGTACAGGGGCATAAACGCAGCAGTGATAGGATTGGAGAGGTTCGGTGAGCAAATGAAGACCCTTTGAAGTCATATTGCATGGTACCCATTCCACGGGTTTCAACTACCCAGGTTTAAGGTATTCTACCTTCAGCTAAAACATGCATGTGGAAACTAGAGTATGATCAACCATGTGATCGGGAAACGTGTTCAAATATGTCTCAGTTTTCGTACCCTGGTACTCGGGTGCAACATTCCAGACGCTTTACTAACATCCTCCCGACTTGGAGAGTCAGTCCCTTTAACCTCCTGTTTGGCCCAGTTTGCAATTTCTGTGGAAGATGAACAGGAATAGCGAGAACCAATGAGAGACTAGCTGGAGGTGTCTGGACGGGCAAATTTAACTCTCATTTCCCACCAGGAAGAGGAATTAACCAAAGGCTCAGCTTGCCATGCCGGAACCAGATTAGGGCCTGAAGCCATCCTGCGGTGTTGCGGCCAGGTCACAAGAAAGCGAGTTGAAGAAAGGAGCTCAGGGGCACTGTAATTCACAAACCTGCAGAGTTATAAATGACAGCTATCGTCCAAAAATATACTGAAGTAAGGCTGCCAAGAGGACTTGAAAGCGGGGCAGAATTGCAGGAAACCGATTTCAGGAGGTAGACTGGAATTGCATTGAAAGCATAGGAAAAGAGGCAGAACGTCCACAATGATGCACTTGGCCAAAAAGGGCGTATGCGTTTTTTCCTGAATATATTCAGGAAAAAACGCATACGCCCTTTTTGGCCAACCAAGCAAGCTTGCAAAGGAAATCTGCACTACAATGAAGTCTCACTTCCCCCCGGTCAAAAGGGCCATCTGAAAAAAGTGTAAAATCCAGAAAGGCAGGACAGGCCATGGAGAACTGGGAGCCTTGTTATGCTGATGGGCGGAATGTAAATTGCCAACAGACACTCGGGAGAAGTGTATGGTGTTTCCTGAAACATCTAAAAAACAAAGCAACAGAGCCTAGGGCACTTCCACTTATGGTCCTATAGATTAGGGAAATTAAAATCAAAAAGACACAGCCACCCCAAAGTTTGGGACGCCTCTGTTTACAAGAACCTCGTTTACAGTACAAGTTCAACATCGCAGAAAGTGAAAAATGGATAAAGAAGTTGTGGTATTTACTTACAAAGCAATATCACTCAACAATGAAATCTATGTCATCAGGCCCGTAGCAGCATAATGAGTGGATTCAGGTACGATGATTCTAACTGAAATAAGTCACACAGAAAAAGAAACATCATAAGATATCAGTAATACATGGAATGTAAACTTGGCTACACAGGAACTGAATTCCAAAACAGAACAGGGTCTCAAATTTAGAAAACCAACTTATGCTTGCTTAAGGGTAAAGGTGAGTTGGGGTGCTGCATAAAACCAGAGATTGAAATGAGCACAGATAAAGTTCCTTAAGCCAAATATGGAATAGACAAGAGCTACTCCTTCCTCAACGAAATGGACTCAACACCCCATATTAAACGCCTAAGAATGTACCTGACTAGTAAGTATCTTAAAACCTATGGATTGCTATGTATCCAAAAGAGAATCAAGCATGTGTACAGGGGCATAAACGCAGCAGTGATAGGATTGGAGAGGTTCGGTGAGCAAATGAAGACCCTTTGAAGTCATATTGCATGGTACCCATTCCACGGGTTTCAACTACCCAGGTTTAAGGTATTCTACCTTCAGCTAAAACATACATGTGGAACCCAGAGTATGATCAACCGTGTGAACGGGAGACGTGTTCAAATATGTCTCAGTTTTGGTCCCCTGGTACTCGGGTGCAACATTCCAGACGCTTTACTAACACTCTCCCCACTTGGAGAGTCAGCGCCTTTAACCTCCTGTTTGGCCCAGTTTGCAATTTCTGCAGAAGATGAACAGGAATAGGGAGAACCAATGAGAGACTAGCTGGAGGTGTCTGGACGGGCAAATTTAACTCTCATTTCCCACCAGGAAGAGGAAATAACCAAAGGCTCAGCGTGCCGTGCCGGAACAAGATTAGGGCCTGAAGCCATTCTGCGGTGTTGCGGCCAGCTCAAAAGAAAGCGAGTTGAAGAAAGGAGCTCAGGGGCACTGTAACTCACAAACCTGCAGAGTTATAAATGACAGCTATCGTCCAAAGATATACTGAAGTAAGGCTGCCAAGAGGACTTGAAAGCGGGGCAGAATTGCAGGAAACCGATTTCAGGAGGTAGACTGGAATTGCATTGAAAGCATAGGAAAAGAGGCAGAACGTCCACAATGATGCACTTGGCCAAAAAGGGCGTATGCGTTTTTTCCTGAATATATTCAGGAATAAACGCATACGCCCTTTTTGGCCAACCAAGCAAGCTTGCAAAGGAAATCTGCACTACAATGAAGTCTCACTTCCCCCCGGTCAAAAGGGCCATCTGAAAAAAGTGTAAAATCCAGAAAGGCAGGACAGGCCATGGAGAACTGGGAGCCTTTTTATGCTGATGGGAGGGATGTAAATTGCCAACAGCCACTCGGGAGAAGTGTATGGTGTTTCCTGAAACATCTAAAAAACAAAGCAACAGAGCCTAGGGCACTTCCACTTATGGTCCTATAGCTTAGGGAAATTAAAATCAAAAAGACACAGCCACCCCAAAGTTTGGGACGCCTCTGTTAACAAGAACCTCATTTACCGTACAAGTTCAATATCACAGAAAGTGAAAAATGGATAAAGAAGTTGTGGTACTTACGTACAATGCAGTATCACTCAACAATGAAATCTATGTCATCAGGCCCGTAGCAACATAATGAGTGGATTCAGGTACGATGATTCTAACTGAAATAAGTCACACAGAAAAAGAAACATCATAAGATATCACTAATACACAGAATGTAAACTTGGCTACACAGGAATTGAATTCCAAAACAGAACAGGGTCTCAAATTTAGAAAACCAACTTATGCTTGCTTAAGGGGAAAGGTGAGTTGGGGTGCTGCATAAAACCAGAGATTGAAATGAGCACAGATAAAGTTCCTTAAGCCAAATATGGAATAGACAAGAGCTACTCCTTGCTCAACGAAATGGACTCAACACCGCATATTAAACGCCTAAGAATGTACCTGACTAGTAAGTATCTTAAAACCTATGGATTGCTATGTCTCCAAAAGAGAATCAAGCGTCTGTACAGGGGGATAAACGCAGCAGTGATAGGATTGGAGAAGTTCGGTGAGCAAATGAAGACCCTTTGAAGTCATATTGCATGGTACCCATTACACGGGTCTCAACTCTCCAGGTTTAAGGTATTCTTCCTTCAGCTAAAACATGCATGTGGAACCCAGAGTATGATCAACCGTGTGAACGGGAGACGTGTTCAAATATGTCTCAGTTTTCCTCCCCTGGTACTCGGGTGCAACATTCCAGACGCTTTACTAACACCCTCCCGACTTGGAGAGTCAGTCCCTTTAACCTCCTGTTTGGCCCAGTTTGCAATTTCTGCGGAAGATGAACAGGAATAGCGAGAACCAATGAGAGACTAGCTGGAGGTGTCTGGACGGGCAAATTTAACTCTCATTTCCCACCAGGAAGAGGAATTAACCAAAGGCTCAGCGTGCCGTGCCGGAACCAGATTAGGGCCTGAAGCCATCCTGCGGTGTTGCGGCCAGCTCAAAAGAAAGCGAGTTGAAGAAAGGAGCTCAGGGGCACTGTAATTCACAAACCTGCAGAGTTATAAATGACAGCTATCGTCCAAAAATATACTGAAGTAAGGCTGCCAAGAGGACTTGAAAGCGGGGCAGAATTGCAGGAAACCGATTTCAGGAGGCAGACTGGAATTGCATTGAAAGCATAGGAAAAGAGGCAGAACGTCCACAATGATGCACTTGGCCAAAAAGGGCGTATGCGTTTTTTCCTGAATATATTCAGGAAAAAACGCATACGCCCTTTTTGGCCAACCAAGCAAGCTTGCAAAGGAAATCTGCACTACAATGAAGTCTCACTTCCCCCCGGTCAAAAGGGCCATCTGAAAAAAGTGTAAAATCCAGAAAGGCAGGACAGGCCATGGAGAACTGGGAGCCTTGTTATGCTGATGGGCGGGATGTAAATTGCCAACAGACACTCGGGAGAAGTGTATGGTGTTTCCTGAAACATCTAAAAAACAAAGCAACAGAGCCTAGGGCACTTCCACTTATGGTCCTATAGCTTAGGGAAATTAAAATCAAAAAGACACAGCCACCCCAAAGTTTGGGACGCCTCTGTTTACAAGAACCTCATTTACCGTACAAGTTCAATATCACAGAAAGTGAAAAATGGATAAAGAAGTTGTGGTACTTACGTACAATGCAGTATCACTCAACAATGAAATCTATGTCATCAGGCCCGTAGCAACATAATGAGTGGATTCAGGTACGATGATTCTAACTGAAATAAGTCACACAGAAAAAGAAACATCATAAGATATCACTAATACACAGAATGTAAACTTGGCTACACAGGAATTGAATTCCAAAACAGAACAGGGTCTCAAATTTAGAAAACCAACTTATGCTTGCTTAAGGGGAAAGGTGAGTTGGGGTGCTGCATAAAACCAGAGATTGAAATGAGCACAGATAAAGTTCCTTAAGCCAAATATGGAATAGACAAGAGCTACTCCTTGCTCAACGAAATGGACTCAACACCGCATATTAAACGCTTAAGAATGTACCTGACTAGTAAGTATCTTAAAACCTATGGATTGCTATGTCTCCAAAAGAGAATCAAGCGTCTGTACAGGGGGATAAACGCAGCAGTGATAGGATTGGAGAAGTTCGGTGAGCAAATGAAGACCCTTTGAAGTCATATTGCATGGTACCCATTACACGGGTCTCAACTCTCCAGGTTTAAGGTATTCTTCCTTCAGCTAAAACATGCATGTGGAACCCAGAGTATGATCAACCGTGTGAACGGGAGACGTGTTCAAATATGTCTCAGTTTTCCTCCCCTGGTACTCGGGTGCAACATTCCAGACGCTTTACTAACACCCTCCCGACTTGGAGAGTCAGTCCCTTTAACCTCCTGTTTGGCCCAGTTTGCAATTTCTGCGGAAGATGAACAGGAATAGCGAGAACCAATGAGAGACTAGCTGGAGGTGTCTGGACGGGCAAATTTAACTCTCATTTCCCACCAGGAAGAGGAATTAACCAAAGGCTCAGCGTGCCGTGCCGGAACCAGATTAGGGCCTGAAGCCATCCTGCGGTGTTGCGGCCAGCTCAAAAGAAAGCGAGTTGAAGAAAGGAGCTCAGGGGCACTGTAACTCACAAACCTGCAGAGTTATAAATGACAGCTATCGTCCAAAGATATACTGAAGTAAGGCTGCCAAGAGGACTTGAAAGCGGGGCAGAATTGCAGGAAACCGATTTCAGGAGGTAGACTGGAATTGCATTGAAAGCATAGGAAAAGAGGCAGAACGTCCACAATGATGCACTTGGCCAAAAAGGGCGTATGCGTTTTTTCCTGAATATATTCAGGAAAAAACGCATACGCTCTTTTTGGCCAACCAAGCAAGCTTGCAAAGGAAATCTGCACTACAATGAAGTCTCACTTCCCCCCGGTCAAAAGGGCCATCTGAAAAAAGTGTAAAATCCAGAAAGGCAGGACAGGCCATGGAGAACTGGGAGCCTTTTTATGCTGATGGGAGGGATGTAAATTGCCAACAGACACTCGGGAGAAGTGTATGGTGTTTCCTGAAACATCTAAAAAACAAAGCAACAGAGCCTAGGGCACTTCCACTTATGGTCCTATAGCTTAGGGAAATTAAAATCAAAAAGACACAGCCACCCCAAAGTTTGGGACGCCTCTGTTTACAAGAACCTCGTTTACAGTACAAGTTCAACATCGCAGAAAGTGAAAAATGGATAAAGAAGTTGTGGTATTTACTTACAAAGCAATATCACTCAGCAATGAAATCTATGTCATCAGGCCCTTAGCAGCACAATGAGTGGATTCAGGTATGATGATTCTAACTGAAATAAGTCACACAGAAAAAGAAACATCATAAGATATCAGTAATACACGGAATGTAAACTTGGCTACACAGGAACTGAATTACAGAACAGAACAGGGTCTCAAATTTAGAAAACCAACTTATGCTTGCTTAAGGGGAAAGGTGAGTTGGGGTGCTGCATAAAACCAGAGATTGAAATGAGCACAGATAAAGTTCCTTAAGCCAAATACGGAATAGACAAGAGCTACTCCTTGCTCAACGAAATGGACTCAACACCGCATATTAAACGCCTAAGAATGTACCTGACTACTAAGTATCTTAAAACCTATGGATTGCTATGTCTCCGAAAGAGAATCAAGCATGTGTACAGGGGCATAAACTCAGCAGTGATAGGATTGGAGAGGTTCGGTGAGCAAATGAAGACCCTTTGAAGTCATATTGCATGGTACCCATTCCATGGGTTTCAAGTACCCAGGTTTAAGGTATTCTTCCTTCAGCTAAAACATGCATGTGGAACCTAGAGTATGATCAACCATGTGATCGGGAAACGTGTTCAAATATGTCTCAGTTTTCGTACCCTGGTACTCGGGTGCAACATTCCAGACGCTTTACTAACACCCTCCCGACTTGGAGAGTCAGCGCCTTTAACCTCTTGTTTGGCCCAGTTTGCAATTTCTGCAGAAGATGAACAGGAATAGGGAGAACCAATGAGAGACTAGCTGGAGGTGTCTGGACGGGCAAATTTAACTCTCATTTCCCACCAGGGAGAGGAATTAACCAAAGGTTCAGCGTGCCGTGCCGGAACCAGATTAGGGCCTGAAGCCATCCTGCGGTGTTGCGGCCAGCTCAAAAGAAAGCGAGTTGAAGAAAGGAGCTCAGGGGCACTGTAATTCACAAACCTGCAGAGTTATAAATGACAGCTATCGTCCAAAAATATACTGAAGTAAGGCTGCCAAGAGGACTTGAAAGCGGGGCAGAATTGCAGGAAACCGATTTCAGGAGGCAGACTGGAATTGCATTGAAAGCATAGGAAAAGAGGCAGAACGTCCACAATGATGCACTTGGCCAAAAAGGGCGTATGCGTTTTTTCCTGAATATATTCAGGAAAAAACGCATACGCCCTTTTTGGCCAACCAAGCAAGCTTGCAAAGGAAATCTGCACTACAATGAAGTCTCACTTCCCCCCGGTCAAAAGGGCCATCTGAAAAAAGTGTAAAATCCAGAAAGGCAGGGCAGGCCATGGAGAACTGGGAGCCTTGTTATGCTGATGGGCGGGATGTAAATTGCCAACAGCCACTCGGGAGAAGTGTATGGTGTTTCCTGAAACATCTAAAAAACAAAGCAACAGAGCCTAGGGCACTTCCACTTATGGTCCTATAGCTTAGGGAAATTAAAATCAAAAAGACACAGCCACCCCAAAGTTTGGGACGCCTCTGTTTACAAGAACCTCATTTACCGTACAAGTTCAATATCACAGAAAGTGAAAAATGGATAAAGAAGTTGTGGTACTTACGTACAATGCAGTATCACTCAACAATGAAATCTATGTCATCAGGCCCGTAGCAGCATAATGAGTGGATTCAGGTACGATGATTCTAACTGAAATAAGTCACACAGAAAAAGAAACATCATAAGATATCACTAATACACAGAATGTAAACTTGGCTACACAGGAACTGAATTCCAAAACAGAACAGGGTCTCAAATTTAGAAAACCAACTTATGCTTGCTTAAGGGGAAAGGTGAGTTGGGGTGCTGCATAAAACCAGAGATTGAAATGAGCACAGATAAAGTTCCTTAAGCCAAATATGGAATAGACAAGAGCTACTCCTTGCTCAACGAAATGGACTCAACACCGCATATTAAACGCCTAAGAATGTACCTGACTAGTAAGTATCTTAAAACCTATGGATTGCTATGTCTCCAAAAGAGAATCAAGCGTCTGTACAGGGGGATAAACGCAGCAGTGATAGGATTGGAGAAGTTCGGTGAGCAAATGAAGACCCTTTGAAGTCATATTGCATGGTACCCATTACACGGGTCTCAACTCTCCAGGTTTAAGGTATTCTTCCTTCAGCTAAAACATGCATGTGGAACCCAGAGTATGATCAACCGTGTGAACGGGAGACGTGTTCAAATATGTCTCAGTTTTCCTCCCCTGGTACTCGGGTGCAACATTCCAGACGCTTTACTAACACCCTCCCGACTTGGAGAGTCAGTCCCTTTAACCTCCTGTTTGGCCCAGTTTGCAATTTCTGCGGAAGATGAACAGGAATAGCGAGAACCAATGAGAGACTAGCTGGAGGTGTCTGGACGGGCAAATTTAACTCTCATTTCCCACCAGGAAGAGGAATTAACCAAAGGCTCAGCGTGCCGTGCCGGAATCAGATTAGGGCCTGAAGCCATCCTGCGGTGCTGCGGCCAGCTCAAAAGAAAGCGAGTTGAAGAAAGGAGCTCAGGGGCAATGTAACTCACAAACCTGCAGAGTTATAAATGACAGCTATCGTCCAAAGATATACTGAAGTAAGGCTGCCAAGAGGACTTGAAAGCGGGGCAGAATTGCAGGAAACCGATTTCAGGAGGTAGACTGGAATTGCATTGAAAGCATAGGAAAAGAGGCAGAACGTCCACAATGATGCACTTGGCCAAAAAGGGCGTATGCGTTTTTTCCTGAATATATTGAGGAAAAAACGCATACGCCCTTTTTGGCCAACCAAGCAAGCTTGCAAAGGAAATCTGCACTACAATGAAGTCTCACTTCCCCCCGGTCAAAAGGGCCATCTGAAAAAAGTGTAAAATCCAGAAAGGCAGGACAGGCCATGGAGAACTGGGAGCCTTTTTATGCTGATGGGCGGGATGTAAATTGCCAACAGACACTCGGGAGAAGTGTATGGTGTTTCCTGAAACATCTAAAAAACAAAGCAACAGAGCCTAGGGCACTTCCACTTATGGTCCTATAGCTTAGAGAAATTAAAATCAAAAAGACACAGCCACCCCAAAGTTTGGGACGCCTCTGTTTACAAGAACCTCGTTTACCGTACAAGTTCAATATCACAGAAAGTGAAAAATGGATAAAGAAGTTGTGGTACTTACGTACAATGCAGTATCACTCAACAATGAAATCTATGTCATCAGGCCCGTAGCAGCATAATGAGTGGATTCAGGTACGATGATTCTAACTGAAATAAGTCACACAGAAAAAGAAACATCATAAGATATCACTAATACACAGAATGTAAACTTGGCTACACAGGAACTGAATTCCAAAACAGAACAGGGTCTCAAATTTAGAAAACCAACTTATGCTTGCTTAAGGGTAAAGGTGAGTTGGGGTGCTGCATAAAACCAGAGATTGAAATGAGCACAGATAAATTTCCTTAAGCCAAATATGGAATAGAAAAGAGCTACTCCTTGCTCAACGAAATGGACTCAACACCCCATATTAAACGCCTAAGAATGTACCTTACTAGTAAGTATCTTAAAACCTATGGATTGCTATGTCTCCGAAAGAGAATCAAGCATGTGTACAGGGGCATAAACGCAGCAGTGATAGGATTGGAGAGGTTCGGTGAGCAAATGAAGACCCTTTGAAGTCATATTGCATGGTACCCATTCCACGGGTTTCAATTTCCCAGGTTTAAGGTATTCTTCCTTCAGCTAAAACATGCATGTGGAACCTAGAGTATGATCAACCATGTGATCGGGAAACGTGTTCAAATATGTCTCAGTTTTCGTACCCTGGTACTCGGGTGCAACATTCCAGATGCTTTACTAACACTCTCCCAACTTGGAGAGTCAGTCCCTTTAACCTCCTGTTTGGCCCAGTTTGCAATTTCTGTGGAAGATGAACAGGAATAGCGAGAACCAATGAGAGACTAGCTGGAGGTGTCTGGACGGGCAAATTTAACTCTCATTTCCCACCAGGAAGAGGAATTAACCAAAGGCTCATCGTGCCCTGCCGAAACCAGATTAGGGCCTGAAGCCATCCTGCGGTGTTGCGGCCAGGTCACAAGAAAGCGAGTTGAAGAAAGGAGCTCAGGGGCACTGTAATTCACAAACCTGCAGAGTTATAAATGACAGCTATCGTCCAAAAATATACTGAAGTAAGGCTGCCAAGAGGACTTGAAACCGGGGCAGAATTGCAGGAAACCGATTTCAGGAGGTAGACTGGAATTGCATTGAAAGCATAGGAAAAGAGGCAGAACGTCCACAATGATGCACTTGGCCAAAAAGGGCGTATGCGTTTTTTCCTGAATATATTGAGGAAAAAACGCATACGCCCTTTTTGGCCAACCAAGCAAGCTTGCAAAGGAAATCTGCACTACAATGAAGTCTCACTTCCCCCCGGTCAAAAGGGCCATCTGAAAAAAGTGTAAAATCCAGAAAGGCAGGACAGGCCATGGAGAACTGGGAGCATTGTTATGCTGATGGGCGGGATGTAAATTGCCAACAGACACTCGGGAGAAGTGTATGGTGTTTCCTGAAACATCTAAAAAACAAAGCAACAGAGCCTAGGGCACTCCCACTTATGGTCCTATAGCTTAGGGAAATTAAAATCAAAAAGACACAGCCACCCCAAAGTTTGGGACGCCTCTGTTTACAAGAACCTCATGTACCGTACAAGTTCAACATCGCAGAAAGTGAAAAATGGATAAAGAAGTTGTGGTATTTACTTACAAAGCAATATCACTCAGCAATGAAATCTATGGCATCAGGCCCTTAGCAGCACAATGAGTGGATTCAGGTATGATGATTCTAACTGAAATAAGTCACACAGAAAAAGAAACATCATAAGATATCAGTAATACACGGAATGTAAACTTGGCTACACAGGAACAGAACAGGGTCTCAAATTTAGAAAACCAACTTATGCTTGCTTAAGGGTAAAGGTGAGTTGGGGTGCTGCATAAAACCGGAGATCGAAATGAGCACAGATAAAGTTCCTTAAGCCAAATATGGAATAGACAAGAGCTACTCCTTGCTCAGCGAAATGGACTCAACACCCCATATTAAACGCCTAAGAATGTACCTGACTAGTAAGTATCTTAAAACCTATGGATTGCTATGTCTCCGAAAGAGAATCAAGCGTGTGTACAGGGGCATAAACGCAGCAGTAATAGGATTGGAGAGGTTCGGTGAGCAAATGAAGACCCTTTGAAGTCATATTGCATGGTACCCATTCCACGGGTCTCAACTCTCCAGGTTTAAGGTATTCTTCCTTCAGCTAAAACATGCATGTGGAACCCAGAGTATGATCAACCGTGTGAACGGGAGACGTGTTCAAATATGTCTCAGTTTTCCTCCCCTGGTACTCGGGTGCAACATTCCAGACGCTTTACTAACACTCTCCCCACATGGAGAGTCAGCGCCTTTAACCTCCTGTTTGGCCCAGTTTGCAATTTCTGCGGAAGATGAACAGGAATAGCGAGAACCAATGAGAGACTAGCTGGAGGTGTCTGGACGGGCAAATTTAACTCTCATTTCCCACCAGGAAGAGGAAATAACCAAAGGCTCATCGTGCCGTGACGGAACCAGATTAGGGCCTGAAGCCATCCTGCGGTGTTGCGGCCAGCTCAAAAGAAAGCGAGTTGAAGAAAGGAGCTCAGGGGCACTGTAATTCACAAACCTGCAGAGTTATAAATGACAGCTATCGTCCAACAATATACTAAAGTAAGGCTGCCAAGAGGACTTGAAAGCGGGGCAGAATTGCAGGAAACCGATTTCAGGAGGTAGACTGGAATTGCATTGAAAGCATAGGAAAAGAGGCAGAACGTCCACAATGATGCACTTGGCCAAAAAGGACGTATGCGTTTTTTCCTGAATATATTCAGGAAAAAACGCATACGTCCTTTTTGGCCAACTAAGCAAACTTGCAAAGGAAATCTGCACTACAATGAAGTCTCACTTCCCCCCGGTCAAAAGGGCCATCTGAAAAAAGTGTAAAATCCAGAAAGGCAGGACAGGCCATGGAGACCTGGGAGCCTTGTTATGCTGATGGGCGGGATGTAAATTGCCAACAGACACTCGGGAGAAGTGTATGGTGTTTCCTGAAACATCTAAAAAACAAAGCAACAGAGCCTAGGGCACTTCCACTTATGGTCCTATAGCTTAGGGAAATTAAAATCAAAAAGACACAGCCACCCCAAAATTTGGGACGCCTCTGTTTACAAGAACCTCGTTTACAGTACAAGTTCAATATCACAGAAAGTGAAAAATGGATAAAGAACTTGTGGTACTTACGTACAATGCAGTATCACTCAGCAATGAAATCTATGTCATCAGGCCCGTAGCAGCATAATGAGTGGATTCAGGTACGATGATTCTAACTGAAATAAGTCACACAGAAAAAGAAACATCATAAGATATCACTAATACACGGAATGTAAACTTGGCTACACAGGAACTGAATTCCAAAACAGAACAGTGTCTCAAATTTAGAAAACCAACTTATGCTTGCTTAAGGGGAAAGGTGAGTTGGGGTGCTGCATAAAACCAGAGATTGAAATGAGCACAGATAAAGTTCCTTAAGCCAAATATGGAATAGACAAGAGCTACTCCTTGCTCAACGAAATGGACTCAACACCCCATATTAAACGCCTAAGAATGTACCTGACTAGTAAGTATCTTAAAACCTATGGATTGCTATGTCTCCGAAAGAGAATCAAGCATGTGTACAGGTGCATAAACGCAGCAGTGATAGGATTGGAGAGGTTCGGTGAGCAAATGAAGACCCTTTGAAGTCATATTGCATGGTACCCATTCCACGGATTTCAACTACCCAGGTTTAAGGTATTCTACCTTCAGCTAAAACATGCATGTGGAAACTAGAGTATGATCAACCATGTGATCGGGAAACGTGTTCAAATATGTCTCAGTTTTCGTACTCTGGTACTCGGGTACAACATTCCAGACGCTTTACTAACACCCTCCCGACTTGGAGAGTCAGTCCCTTTAACCTCCTGTTTGGCCCAGTTTGCAATTTCTGTGGAAGATGAACAGGAATAGCGAGAACCAATGAGAGACTAGCTGGAGGTGTCTGGACGGGCAAATTTAACTCTCATTTCCCACCAGGAAGAGGAATTAACCAAAGGCTCAGCTTGCCGTGCCGGAACCAGATTAGGGCCTGAAGCCATCCTGCGGTGTTGCGGCCAGCTCAACAGAAAGCGAGTTGAAGAAAGGAGCTCAGGGGCACTGTAATTCACAATCCTGCAGAGTTATAAATGACAGCTATCGTCCAAAAATATACTGAAGTAAGGCTGCCAAGAGGACTTGAAAGCGGGGCAGAATTGCAGGAAACCGATTTCAGGAGGTAGACCGGAATTGCATTGAAAGCATAGGAAAAGAGGCAGAACGTCCACAATGATGCACTTGGCCAAAAAGGGCGTATGCGTTTTTTCCTGAATATATTCAGGAAAAAACGCATACGCCCTTTCTGGCCAACCAAGCAAGCTTGCAAAGGAAATCTGCACTACAATGAAGTCTCACTTCCCCCCGGTCAAAAGGGCCATCTGAAAAAAGTGTAAAATCCAGAAAGGCAGGACAGGCCATGGAGAACTGGGAGCCTTGTTATGCTGATGGGAGGGATGTAAATTGCCAACAGACACTCGGGAGAAGTGTATGGTGTTTCCTGAAACATCTAAAAAACAAAGCAACAGAGCCTAGGGCACTTCCACTTATGGTCCTATAGATTAGGGAAATTAAAATCAAAAAGACACAGCCACCCCAAAGTTTGGGACGCCTCTGTTTACAAGAACCTCATTTACCGTACAAGCTCAATATCACAGAAAGTGAAAAATGGATAAAGAACTTGTGGTACTTACGTACAATGCAGTATCACTCAGCAATGAAATCTATGTCATCAGGCCCGTAGAAGCATAATGAGTGGATTCAGGGACGATGATTCTAACTGAAATAAGTCACACAGAAAAAGAAACATCATAAGATATCACTAATACACGGAATGTAAACTTGGCTACACAGGAACTGAATTCCAAAACAGAACAGGGTCTCAAATTTAGAAAACCAACTTATGCTTGCTTAAGGGGAAAGGTGAGTATGGGTGCTGCATAAAACCAGAGATTGAAATGAGCACAGATAAAGTTCCTTAAGCCAAATATGGAATAGACAAGAGCTACTCCTTGCTCAACGAAATGGACTCAACACCCCATATAAAACGCCTAAGAATGTACCTGACTAGTAAGTATCTTAAAACCTATGGATTGCTAGGTCTCCAAAAGAGAATCAAACGTGTGTACAGGGGCATAAACGCAGCAGTGATAGGATTGGAGAGGTTCGGTGAGCAAATGAAGACCCTTTGAAATCATATTGCATGGTACCCATTCCACGGGTCTCAACTCTCCAGGTTTAAGGTATTCTTCCTTCAGCTAAAACATACATGTGGAACCCAGAGTATGATCAACCGTGTGAACGGGAGACGTGTTCAAATATGTCTCAGTTTTGGTCCCCTGGTACTCGGGTGCAACATTCCAGACGCTTTACTAACACTCTCCCCACTTGGAGAGTCAGCGCCTTTAACCTCCTGTTTGGCCCAGTTTGCAATTTCTGCAGAAGATGAACAGGAATAGGGAGAACCAATGAGAGACTAGCTGGAGGTGTCTGGACGGGCAAATTTAACTGTCATTTCCCACCAGGAAGAGGAAATAACCAAAGGCTCAGCGTGCCGTGCCGGAACAAGATTAGGGCCTGAAGCCATCCTGCGGTGTTGCGGCCAGCTCAAAAGAAAGCGAGTTGAAGAAAGGAGCTCAGGGGCACTGTAACTCACAAACCTGCAGAGTTATAAATGACAGCTGTCGTCCAAAGATATACTGAAGTAAGGCTGCCAAGAGGACTTGAAAGTGGGGCAGAATTGCAGGAAACCGATTTCAGGAGGTAGACTGGAATTGCATTGAAAGCATAGGAAAAGAGGCAGAACGTCCACAATGATGCACTTGGCCAAAAAGGGCGTATGCGTTTTTTCCTGAATATATTCAGGAATAAACGCATACGCCCTTTTTGGCCAACCAAGCAAGCTTGCAAAGGAAATCTGCACTACAATGAAGTCTCACTTCCCCCCGGTCAAAAGGGCCATCTGAAAAAAGTGTAAAATCCAGAAAGGCAGGACAGGCCATGGAGAACTGGGAGCCTTTTTATGCTGATGGGAGGGATGTAAATTGCCAACAGCCACTCGGGAGAAGTGTATGGTGTTTCCTGAAACATCTAAAAAACAAAGCAACAGAGCCTAGGGCACTTCCACTTATGGTCCTATAGCTTAGGGAAATTAAAATCAAAAAGACACAGCCACCCCAAAGTTTGGGACGCCTCTGTTTACAAGAACCTCATTTACCGTACAAGTTCAATATCACAGAAAGTGAAAAATGGATAAAGAAGTTGTGGTACTTACGTACAATGCAGTATCACTCAACAATGAAATCTATGTCATCAGGCCCGTAGCAGCATAATGAGTGGATTCAGGTACGATGATTCTAACTGAAATAAGTCACACAGAAAAAGAAACATCATAAGATATCACTAATACACAGAATGTAAACTTGGCTACACAGGAACTGAATTCCAAAACAGAACAGGGTCTCAAATTTAGAAAACCAACTTATGCTTGCTTAAGGGGAAAGGTGAGTTGGGGTGCTGCATAAAACCAGAGATTGAAATGAGCACAGATAAAGTTCCTTAAGCCAAATATGGAATAGACAAGAGCTACTCCTTGCTCAACGAAATGGACTCAACACCGCATATTAAACGCCTAAGAATGTACCTGACTAGTAAGTATCTTAAAACCTATGGATTGCTATGTCTCCGAAAGAGAATCAAGCATGTGTACAGGGGCATAAACGCAGCAGTGATAGGATTGGAGAGGTTCAGTGAGCAAATGAAGACCCTTTGAAGTCATATTGCATGGTACCCATTCCACGGGTTTCAACTACCTAGGTTTAAGGTATTCTACCTTCAGCTAAAACATGCATGTGGAAACTAGAGTATGATCAACCATGTGATCGGGAAACGTGTTCAAATATGTCTCAGTTTTCGTACCCTGGTACTCGGGTGCAACATTCCAGACGCTTTACTAACACCCTCCCGACTTGGAGAGTCAGTCCCTTTAACCTCCTGTTTGGCCCAGTTTGCAATTTCTGTGGAAGATGAACAGGAATAGCGAGAACCAATGAGAGACTAGCTGGAGGTGTCTGGACGGGCAAATTTAACTCTCATTTCCCACCAGGAAGAGGAATTAACCAAAGGCTCAGCTTGCCGTGCCGGAACCAGATTAGGGCCTGAAGCCATCCTGCGGTGTTGCGGCCAGCTCAAAAGAAAGCGAGTTGAAGAAAGGAGCTCAGGGGCACTGTAATTCACAAACCTGCAGAGTTATAAATGACAGCTATCGTCCAAAAATATACTGAAGTAAGGCTGCCAAGAGGACTTGAAAGCGGGGCAGAATTGCAGGAAACCGATTTCAGGAGGTAGACTGGAATTGCATTGAAAGCATAGGAAAAGAGGCAGAACGTCCACAATGATGCACTTGGCCAAAAAGGGCGTATGCGTTTTTTCCTGAATATATTCAGGAAAAAACGCATACGCCCTTTTTGGCCAACCAAGCAAGCTTGCAAAGGAAATCTGCACTACAATGAAGTCTCACTTCCCCCCGGTCAAAAGGGCCATCTGAAAAAAGTGTAAAATCCAGAAAGGCAGGACAGGCCATGGAGAACTGGGAGCCTTGTTATGCTGATGGGCGGGATGTAAATTGCCAACAGACACTCGGGAGAAGTGTATGGTGTTTCCTGAAACATCTAAAAAACAAAGCAACAGAGCCTAGGGCACTTCCACTTATGGTCCTATAGCTTAGGGAAATTAAAATCAAAAAGACACAGCCACCCAAATGTTTGGGACGGCTCTGTTTACAAGAACCTCGTTTACGGTACAAGTTCAATATCGCAGAAAGTGAAAAATGGATAAAGAAGTTGTGGTACTTATGTACAATGCAAAATCACTCAGCCATGAAATCTATGTCATCAGGCCCGTAGCAGCATAATGTGTGGATTCAGGTATGATGATTCTAACTGAAATAAGTCACACAGAAAAAGAAACATCATAAGATATCACTAATACACGGAATGTGAACTTGGCTACACATGAACTGAATTACAAAACAGAACAGGGTCTCAAGTTTAGAAAACCAACTTATGCTTGCTTAAGGGGGAAAGTGAGTTGGGGTGCTGCATAAAACCAGAGTTTGAAATTAGCACAGATACCATTCAATAAGCCAAATATGTAATAGACAAGACCTACCCCTTGCTCAACAAAATGGACTCAACAATGAGGTATCACCTCACACCTGATAGAATGGGCATCATGAGAAAATCTACAAACAAAAATGCTGGAAAGGGTGTGGAGAAAAGGAACCCTCTTCCACTATTGTTGGGAATATAAATTGATACAGTCACTACGGAGAACAATATGGAGTTTCTTAAGAAACTAACAGTAGAATTACCATATGATACAGCAATCCCAGTACTGGACATATACCCAGACAAAACCATAAATCAAAACGAGACATTCACCGCAATGTTCATTGCATCACTATTTACAATATCGAGGTAATGGAAGCAACCTAAATGCCCACAGACAGACGAATGCATAAAGCTGTGGTACATATATAAAATGGAATATTACTAAGCCATGAAAAGGAATGAAATTGGGTCATTTGTAGAGACGTCGATGGATCTAGAGACTGTCATACAGAGTGAAGAAAGTCAGAAAGAGAAAAACAAATCTTGTATATTCATGCATATATGTGGAACCTAGAAAAACTGTACAGATTAACCATTTTGCAAGGCATAAATAGAGCAACAGATGTAGACAACAAATGTATGGACAACAAGGGGGGAAAGCTGTTGGGGGGGTGGTGGTGGGAGGAGTTGAGAGACTGGGATTGGCATGTATACATTTATATGTATAAAATAGATAACCAATAAGAACCTGCTGTATAAAAATATAAAATAAAATTCAAAATTAAAAAGAAATAAAATTTAAAAAATAAAACAGAAAAAACAATTATTCCCTTCACATACATGTATTTATATGAATAAATTATTTCCATGCTTATATCTGTAAATACAAAAAAGAGGAATAAAATCTACCTTGAAGCAAAAACGAAAAAGAGAAAAAAAACACAGAACCCACCAGTTCCACAGAAGAAAACCGTATCAGGGCACTTGCTCCAGTTGTAAACAATTCTGAAGTTGGCCAGTGGTGGGGAATCGTCTCCCATTCAGCCAGCAGCCCCCACGCAACAAGCGTCCTCATTGCAAAGCTGGGGCACCGTGCCGAGGCATCTGTGAGTAAACGTGAGCTGAGCCCCAGGCCAGTTGCTGCTGAACTATTCCCACCCGTCCCAGGTAAAACACCTGAATATATACAAGGACTTGAAAGCCTAGAGGAAGGGCCATAGAGCCACACGAGTGACAGCATGCCGGCCGACTTGGTGCCTGCAGGCCAGCCAGGATGGTCCTGGCCCTGGGTGCTCTTCTGGAAGATTTCCATTTCCCTGACTGAGATACCCGTCCTGTCCCTGCCCCCACTGCTTTTTTCCTTCCTCACCTCTGCCCAGGGAGAAATTCCAGCAGCAGGTATGGGTGACACATCCTCTTCTTTAGCAGGTGGCAGCCTGGCAACTGCTGCAGAAAGTCCAGCAGAGCCCCACTCACACTGGGCCACCCACAAAGCCGTGGCCTCTCACTCCCTCCCACCAGCCCAGCCCCGAGACTGCTGACAGGGCAGAGAAAATGGCGTCAGGCACGGCTGCAGGGGCTCTTGCTGCCTGGAGTGGTATTTATATTGATCTCAACCCAGGCACACCTGGGGAGGGCTGGCCCGCACGGTAAGGCTGCCCAGGTCAGCCAATCATCACCCCTCAGGGGCTCACAGTTGCAGAAAATGGAACTTGCTGAACCGGCCAGGTCCAAGGAACAGGTGTGGGCTCCTGAGAGTCAGGATAGACAAGGGGCTGCAGCTTTGGCTTGTTTTCTAATCATTTTATCTGGCCCATGAGTGGGAGACAACTTCAAGAAAACCCTCTCCTTATGAGAGGAACCCAGGAGTCAGGGAGAGGAGGGGTGGGTGGTGGTTGGAGACAGAGGCCTGGTGCCCCGGGTGCAGTGGAAGTCTCTGGAAGACCAGGTGGAGGGAGGCCGCACAGAGTGATGCCCAGGGTCACAGACCTGTCGCAGCTGCTGTTTGTTAGTTCAAGTCCTGCTCTGAGGTGCTCTGTGTCAGCTCTGAGCGACAGGTGAGCTGGGGGTGCTCTGCAATGAGGGCTATGTGCACGGTTCCTGTGTGCTCAGCCCTGCCACGGTACCTGCAAGGGTAGCTCTGTATCCTGGGAAGGGCCTGACCACGAGAGCCCCGTGGGCTGGGGTGGGGGTGGGGTACCTGCCCAGGTGAGCTCCATATTCTGGGATTGGTCTGACCACGAGAGCCCCATGGGCTGCTGGGGACCTGGTAAAGGATGTCAGGACAGTCAGTGAAGCCACCGAGGATATACCTCCAGTTGCTCCTAATTCCTACACCCTGCTGGTCATTCTACCAACCACCAGGACATGGTATTCTGTATTAGTCTTCAATGATGCCTTCTTTTGTATTCCATTAGTCCCAGAGTCACAAGAAATTTTGGCTTGTGAGTGGCAGGACTCAACATACAACTAAAACAATACTTCCGGGCCGTCTTGCCCCAAGGGTGCAAAAATTCCCACACCATCTTTGGGGAAAGCTTAGCTAAAGACCTAAAAGTTCTACCTCTGGAAAAGGAAACCCTCCTTCAGTACGCAGACGACATTCTGATCGCCAGCCCTACTAAGGAGGCCTCTGAACTACCAAGCCAATAAAGGATAGAAGTTGTCCAAGAAAAAGCTCAAATATCACAGACTGCAGTGACCTGCCTGGGCTTCATTCTCACAGAAGGTCGGAGAAGCCCATCCCAGGAAAGGGAAGAAACCATTTGCAGCCTTACCCCTTTCTAAAACTAGAAGACAGCTTAGGGGTTCCTGGGGAGGCCAGGGTTTGCTGCTTCTGGATCCCTAACTACAGTCTACTAGCTGGGCCTCTATATGAAACACTGAAAGGAAAAGATGATGATCCTTTTGAATAGAATCCAGAAGTGGCCTTTCAAGAATGGAAAGAGCAGTCAATTCAGACCCTTGCCCTGGAACTCCCTAATTTAGCTAAACCCTTTGACCTTTACATTCCCGGTGAAAGGTGAATCGCCATTGGAGAATTAGTGCAAAAACTGGGACCACTTGAAATGGAACAATGCAAGAATGCCATCCAGGTAGGATAAACTACGGTCACCAAGGGGCTTGGCCCACTGCCGCATCTGGCCAAGATACTGGCGGTATCTAAAAACCTGGAAATCAGCAGCCCAAAAGGCCACCTCCCTCCTAAGGGAAAAGGACCCCACGTGGTGATCCTAACCACCAACCATGCCCTGAAGTTGCAGGGTTCGCTCCGTGGGCACACCGACCTCGAGTGAGGAGGCCCTCCAACTCCAACATCCAGAGAGATAACCGGGGGCAACAGGGCACCATGACGATTCGTGTGAACATCACTTGACCTGGAGTTTCTCTCATAAAACAACAAGAGTGTGTCCCAAAAGAGCAGACTACTGCTTGCAGGACTTACTGTACCCAGAGGGGAGCTAATAATCTTGGCGGGGGAACCGTATATCACACTGTCACCATAGAAAAGCCTACAGACACCGTGATGATGGTGGCCAATAAGACCGGCTGGACTCCTGTTTACTTCAAAAGGCTGTTGACTCAGTGGTCATCATGGTCCTTGATCACCACTGACCCTGGACTGTCTGGGAGTTGAGCGGGCAGGGCTCTGACACCTGGTGCTGTTTGTACGTTAATTCAGGGGCCTAATTGAAGAAAGCGCAGACTACTGGTCAGAGCATCTAGGCTGGCAGAAACAGTCAGCCTAAGGTGGCCGAACAAATGTGGGGCGGGGTGAAACCGGCCCCCACAGCGTCTCTGCACATCTCTTTCCTGGACCCTTAAAGGTCATTAGAATCTATAACACTTCCAATGCTGGTGCTCAGGTGGACGAGCAGGGAGGCAGGGGACCTGGGGACAATCAACGTCACCTGGAGGCTGCTGGAGAGAAGCTCTGACCCTCGCCCCCGGGTATTAGGGCTCCCAACTCAGCACTCAGCAGTTACAGAAGAAGTGTCTGCACCCTCAGCACTCCAAGAATGAGGAACGGGACAAAAGGCAGAGGAGGGGTTTGTCCCCAGCAAAGCCCATTAAAAATCCCTGGGAGATAAAAATAGAATCTGGGCAATAAAGTCAAGTCTAACCTTTTTTATCCTTTGTGCTTTGTCTAATTTCACGTGCTCCTAGGGTCCCGCATGCAGAGGTTCCACACCCGGCACTTCAGACCAGATTTCCTAGTGCAGAATGGCTGGGTCGACACCTCAGCTCCTGGGGCCCAGTGCAGACTCCGCGATATAGAGCCTGAGCTGCAGCCAACCTGGCCCTCGAGAGCTCCGCCCCCTCCCTCCCACTGACTCTGACAGGATCTCTACACAGCAGCCCAGCCCACAGCCCACGGGGTAGTGCATGCTCTCACCTCTCCATTCTCTGATCAAAATATAAAGTTTCCTTTGCTTGTGAACCAAACTCAGTCTCGATCTGTTGGCCCCAATGACACTGGGCAGGGGGACACTTGTTGGGGTCCACTCTGGAGGATCAGTAACAGAAATTGAGACTATTGTAACCTCAATGAACAGATGTGTGAGCCAAACTGTAGTTAACATAGAACAGTGTATAAGGCTCGGGTAAAATAAGATGTTTCTAACACTTCCATTTGATATTTCCATCACTTTATTATAAGCAAGTTCAGTGAAAAGGTTTGTCTTATTTGTCAGGTCAATATTAGAGAAACGAAGTGATTTCTTTCCAAGGATGTACATCTAATAATCTTGGTTAAAGCTTCAATCTTGTTTTAAATGCTTTTCCATTGAAAATGATACCTCTCTTTCAGCTCCCCCATTTCTGAGAAGTATAAAATCTTATAATTTATTATTACCAAAGGGGAAAGGTGGGAGGAGGGATAAATTAACAGTTTGGGATTAACACATACACACTGCTATGTATAAAATAGATCATCAACAAGGAACTACTGTATAGCACAGGGAACTACACTCAACATTTTGCAATAACCTATAAGGGGAAATAATCTGAAAAAGAATAGATATTTTTATTGACATCATCTATCAATGACAGTTAAAGTGTAATCTAAGGGAAGCTGGTGGTGAGTGCTTCTGACCCTGAAGACTTCAATCATCTAAAGTTTGGACTCTGCCTACTTCCCAAGGCCCTTAATGAACATATGTGTAGCCGTAGCTTAAAAAATTCCCCAGTTTGGGTTTCAGGGAGACACTGATTTTGAAAAAGCCCTGGTGTTCTCCTTACATGAATGGGACTCTTCCTACTGCTAAAACATGTCTGTCACACCCAGAGGATGGTATACCGTCTGATCGGGAAGAGTTTGGAAAAGGCATCTCATCTCCTCATCTCCTGGTGCTCGGGTTCACCCCTCCAGAGTCTTTATTAACAGTCTCCCCACTTGGAGATGTCAGCACTGTCAACATCCTGTTGCGTACAGTTTGGAATTTGTCCAGAGGATGAAGCGGAAGGATGAGGAACAATGAGAGACAAGTCCTAGGTGTTCAGACAGGGACATGTCACTCTAATTTCCAATCAGGAAGACGAATTGACCAAAGGCTAGGGTTGCCCATGGAAACAGTATAGGGCTTGAGGAAATCCCGCTGCTTTGTGGCCAGTTCCCATAAACACAAGTTGAACAATGGAACTCAGGGGCAGTAAAATTCACAAAACTGCAGAGTTGAAAATATCCATCACTGAAAAATGTCTTGAGGAAAGTCAGAGAAAAGGACTTGTAAGCAAGGGAGAATGGCAGGAAAGGGATTTGAGGAGGTAGAAAGGACTCGCCATTAAGCACAAGAAAAGGAGCTGAACATTGCCAACATTGCAGTTGGCCAAAAAGGGTGTATGCGTTTTTTTCTGTATATATTCAAGAAAAGGGCATACACTTTTTTAGCCAACCAAACAGGTGGGCACTGGAAGTCAATACTACAAAAGATATCACTTCGCATCAGTCAGAAGAGCCATCCTCATAAAGCGTAAACAACAGAAATGCAGGACAGGGCAAGGAGAAGAGGGAGCCCTGTGAGACTTATAGTGGAAATGTATATTGCCAACGGCCATTCTGGAGAAGTGTATTGTGTTTACTAAAACATCTAAAAAATGAGCTACAGAGCATAGGGCACTTGCACTCATGGGCGTATATCTTGAGAAAAACAAAAATCGAGAGGACACAGGCACCCCAATGTTTACCCCCTCTCTGTTTAAAAGATCCTCAACTAGGATATAACTTAAATGTCTCTGGAGGGAAAAAATGGGTAGAGATGTGGTACTTAGGTAGAGTGGAATATTATTCAGCCTGGAAATCAATGAAATATGGCCAGTTGTAACAACTCTGGAGGAGTTACGTATGATCTTTCTAAGTGACATAATTCAAAAAGAAAAAGACACATATCATAAGATATCACTTAAAGGTGGAATCCAAAATGGCTACACATGAAATAAATTACAAAACAAAAACATAGTCAAATATGTAGAAAACACGCATAAGGCTGCTAAACGGGAAAGGTGGGGAGGGGTGAGGCATCACCCAGGAGGTTGAAATTAGCAAAGATACCATTCCAAATACCAAACTGATAATCAACAAGGCCTACACTGTAGCTAAAAGAACTGCACTCAGCACACTCAAGTCACCGGAAAAGAATATATACGACTGGTAAGAATCTGAAAAAGAATTTACTGATGTCTCTCTGTACGTGAATCAAGTGGATGTACAGCAGCAAGAAACAGAGCTTTGAAAATCAGCTGTAACCAATATAGTAATAAATTGAAAAAAATAAACGACAGAGAGACAGAGAAAACCTCTTACAACTTTTCCTCAGGGCCGGTGATGCAACATGGATTGAACACATCTAGACCCACAGCAGGATGAGACATAAGGCTGGAAACTGTTTGTGCTAAGAGAAATGTGAGGTTGGGTGAGGAAATGCACACCCTTTAAAGTAATACTACCTGGTACCCATTCAATGGGTCCCAAATATGCAGGTTCAAGGGATCTTCCTACAGCTAAAACATGCATGGAAAACCCAGAGGACTGTACACCATGTGATCGGGAGATGTGTCTAAAATGCAGCTCATTTATCCTCTCCTGGTGCTCCTGTTCACCATTCCAGCCACGTTACTTAGAATCTCCCCACTTGGAGAATCAGCACATTTCAACTTCTGTTTCACACATTTTGCAAATTGTGAGGAGGATGAACGGGGAACCAATGAGAGAATAGTTGTAGGGGTTTGGACGGGCACATATCACTCTAATTTCCCATTAAGAATAAGAATTGAAAAAAGGCTCAGCCCGCCTCGCCCGAGCCAAAATAGGGCCTGAAGCAATCCTGCGGGTTTGAGGCCAGCTCACAAAAGAGCAACTTAAAAAATGGAGCTCAGGGTCACTGCAATTCACAAACCTGCAGAGTTATAAATGAAAACTAACGTCCAAAAATATGTTGAGGTAAGGCAAAGAAGAGGATCTGAATGCAAGACAGAATTGCAAGAAACAGATTTCAAGAGATAGATTGGACTCGTCTTTAAAGCACATGAAAAGCGGCAGAATTTCGACAATGATGCAGTTGGCCCAAAAGGGCGTATGCGTTTTTTCCTGATTATATCCAGGAAAAAACGCATACGCACTTTATGGGCAACGAAGCAAGCAAGCAATGCAAATGTGCACAACAAAGAAGTCTCATTTCCCACTGGTCAAAAGGGCCATCCTAAAAAATTGTAAAAACCAGAAATGCAGGACAGGCCATGGAGAACAGGGAGCCTTTATACGCTGATGGGCAGTGTGTGAACTGCCGAGAGCCACTCTGGAGAAGTGTATGGTGGTTCCTAAATCATCTAAAAAACAGAGCTACAGAGCATAGGACACTTCCAATCATGGGAGTATATCTAGGGAAGTCTAAAAATCAACAAGACACAAGCACACCACAGTTTAGGGCTACTCTGTTTACAAGAACCTCAACTTCAGTATACCTTAAATATCCCAGGAAAGAGAGCAATGGATAAAGAAGATGTGGTACTTATGTACAATGGAATATTTCTTCACCATGAAATCAATGTAATAAGGCTAGTAGAAGGATAAAGAGTGGATTTAGGTCCGATAATACTACTTGAAATAAGTCAAACAGAAAAGAAACATATCATAAGATATCACTTATAGAGGGAGGGTAAATATGGCTGCACAAGAAATGAATTACAGAACAGAACAGTGTCTCACATTTAGAAAACACACTTATTTCAGCTTAAGGGGAAAGGAGAGGTGGGGTGATGCATAAAACCAGAGTTTGAAATTAGCACAGATACCGTTCAATAAACCAAATAGATATTAGACAAGATCTACACCTTGCTCAATGAACTGGCCTCAACACACCCTATACACCGCAGAGAAATATATCTGAGTAATAAGAATCTTAAAACCCATGTATTGATATATCTCCATAAGGGAATCAAGTGTGTGCAGAGTGGGACAAACACAGCAGTGAAAATGAGCTAAACCCCATTATAGAAATAAATTTTAAAAACAAAATGCAGAAACAATGAAAGAGAGAAAAATTCTTACAAAATTCGCTCAGGGGCTGTGATGCAACCTGGATTGACCACATATAAACCCACAGCTGGATAAGACATAAGGCTGGACACTTGGGGCTGAGAGGATTGATGAGCTTTGGTGAGCAACTGCCAAAAGTTTAATGCAATACTTCATGCTACTCATTCCAAGGGTCCCAACACTCCAGGTTGAAGGGAATCTTCCTACAGCTAAACCATGCTTGGGAAACCCAGCGACTGGTATACCATATGATCGGGAAAGGTTTCTAAAACGCACCTCATTCTTCCTCTCCTGGGGCTCCGGATCGACATTCCAGCCGCTTTACCAAAAATATCCCCACATGGAGAGTCAATGTCTTTAAGTTCTGGTATCGCACAGTCTGCAGTTAGTGCGGAGGATGAATGGGAATAGGGGGAACCAGTGAGAAACTAGCTGTAGCGGTTTCAATGGGCACATGTCACTCTAAATTCACATCAGTAAGAAGAATAAACCAAAGACACAGCAAGGTGCCCCAGAAGAAGAATAGGGCCTGAAGGAATCCTGTGGTTATGAGGCAAGATCACAAAAATAAGAGCTGAAAAATGGAGCTAAGGGCCACTGCAATTCAAAAACCTGCAGAGTTATAAAGGCCAACTATTTTCAAAAAATATATTGAGGTAAGGCTATGAAGAGGCATTGAAAGCAAGGCAGAATTGCAGGAAAACGATTTCAGGAGGTAGACTGGAATTGCATTTAAAGCATAGGAAAAGAGGCAGAACGTCCACAATGATTCACTTGGCCAAAAAGGGCGTATGCCTTTTTTCCTGAATTTATTCAGGAAAAAAGGCATACGCCCTTTTTGGCCAACCAAGCAAGCTTGCAAAGGAAATCTGCACTACAATGAAGGCTCACTTCCCCCTGGTCAAAAGGGCCATCTGAAAAAAGTGTAAAATCCAGAAAGGCAGGACAGGCCATGGAGAACTGGGAGCCTTGTTATGCTGATGGACGGGATGTAAATTGCCAACAGCCACTCGGGAGAAGTGTATGGGGTTTCCTGAAACATCTAAAAAACAAAGCAACAGAGCCTAGGGCACTTCCACTTATGGTCCTATAGCTTAGGGAAATTAAAATCAAAAAGACACAGCCACCCCAAAGTTTGGGATGGCTCTGTTTACAAGAACCTCGTTTACGGTACAAGTTCAATATCGCAGAAAGTGAAAAATGGATAAAGAAGTTGTGGTACTTACGTACAATGCAATATCAATCAGCAATGAAATCTATGTCATCAGGCCCGTAGCAGCATAATGAGTGGATTCAGGTACGATGATTCTAACTGAAATAAGTCACACAGAAAAAGAAACATCATAAGATATCAGTAATACACGGAATGTAAACTTGGCTACACAGGAACTGAATTACAGAACAGAACAGGGTCTCAAATTTAGAAAACCAACTTATGCTTGCTTAAGGGTAAAGGTGAGTTGGGGTGCTGCATAAAACCAGAGATTGAAATGAGCACACATAAAGTTCCTTAAGCCAAATATGGAATAGACAAGAGCTACTCCTTGCTCAACGAAATGGACTCAACACCGCATATTAAACGCCTAAGAATGTACCTGACTAGTAAGTATCTTAAAACCTATGGATTGCTATGTCTCCGACAGAGAACCAAGCATGTGTACAGGGGCATAAACGCAGCAGTGATAGGATTGGAGAGGTTCGGTGAGCAAATGAAGACCCTTTGAAGTCATATTGCATGGTACCCATTCCACGGGTTTCAACTACCCAGGTTTAAGGTATTCTTCCTTCAGCTAAAACATGCATGTGGAACCCAGAGTATGATCAACCGTGTGAACGGGAGACATGTTCAAATATGTCTCAGTTTTCCTCCCCTGGTACTCGGGTGCAACATTCCAGACGCTTTACTAACACTCTCCCCACTTGGAGAGTCAGTCCCTTTAACCTCCTGTTTGACCCAGTTTGCAATTTCTGTGGAAGATGAACAGGAATAGCGAGAACCAATGAGAGACTAGCTGGAGGTGTCTGGACGGGCAAATTTAAGTCTCATTTCCCACCAGGAAGAGGAATTAACCAAAGGCTCAGCTTGCCGTGCCGGAACCAGATTAGGGCCTGAAGCCATCCTGCGGTGTTGCGGCCAGGTCACAAGAAAGCGAGTTGAAGAAAGGAGCTCAGGGGCACTGTAATTCACAAACCTGCAGAGTTATAAATGACAGCTATCGTCCAAAAATATACTGAAGTAAGGCTGCCAAGAGGACTTGAAAGCGGGGCAGAATTGCAGGAAACCGATTTCAGGAGGTAGACTGGAATTGCATTGAAAGCATAGGAAAAGAGGCAGAACGTCCACAATGATGCACTTGGCCAAAAAGGGCGTATGCGTTTTTTCCTGAATATATTCAGGAAAAAACGCATACGCCCTTTTTGGCCAACCAAGCAAGCTTGCAAAGGAAATCTGCACTACAATGAAGTCTCACTTCCCCCCAGTCAAAAGGGCCATCTGAAAAAAGTGTAAAATCCAGAAAGGCAGGACAGGCCATGGAGAACTGGGAGCCTTGTTATGCTGATGGGCGGGATGTAAATTGCCAACAGACACTCGGGAGAAGTGTATGGTGTTTCCTGAAACATCTAAAAAACAAAGCAACAGAGCCTAGGGCAATTCCACTTATGGTCCTATAGCTTAGGGAAATTAAAATCAAAAAGACACAGCCACCCCAAAGTTTGGGACCCCTCTGTTTACAAGAACCTCATTTACCGTACAAGTTCAATATCACAGAAAGTGAAAAATGGATAAAGAAGTTGTGGTACTTACGTACAATGCAGTATCACTCAACAATGAAATCTATGTCATCAGGCCCGTAGCAGCATAATGAGTGGATTCAGGTACGATGATTCTAACTGAAATAAGTCACACAGAAAAAGAAACATCATAAGATATCACTAATACACAGAATGTAAACTTGGCTACACAGGAACTGAATTCCAAAACAGAACAGGGTCTCAAATTTAGAAAACCAACTTATGCTTGCTTAAGCGGAAAGGTGAGTTGGGGTGCTGCATAAAACCAGAGATTGAAATGAGCACAGATAAAGTTCCTTAAGCCAAATATGTAACAGACAAGAGCTACTCCTTGCTCAACGAAATGGACTCAACACCCCATATTAAACGCCTAAGAATGTACCTGACTAGTAAGTATTTTAAAACCTATGCATTGCTACGTCTCCGAAAGAGAATCAAGCGTGTGTACAGGGGCATAAACGCAGCAGTGATAGGATTGGAGAGGTTCGGTGAGCAAATGAATACCTTTTGAAGTCATATTGCATGGTACCCATTCCACGGGTCTCAACTCTCCAGGTTTCAGGGATTCTTCCTTCAGCTAAAACATGCATGTGGAACCCAGAGTATGATCAACAATGTGATCGGGAGATGTGTTCCAATATGTCTCAGGTTTCGTCCCCTGGTACTCTGGTGCAACATTCCAGACGCTTTACTAACACTCTCCCGACTTGGAGAGTCAGTACCTTTAACCTCCTATTTGGCCCAGTTTGCAATTTCTGTGGAAGATGAACAGGAATAGGGAGAACCAATGAGAGACAAGCTGGTGGTGTCTGGACGGGCAAATTTAACTCTCATTTCCCACCAGGAAGAGGAAATAACCAAAGGCTCAGCGTGCCGTGCCGGAACCAGATTAGGGCCTGAAGCCATCCTGCGGTGTTGCGGCCAGCTCACAAGAAAGCGAGTTGAAGAAAGGAGCTCAGGGGCACTGTAATTCACAAACCTGCAGAGTTATAAATGACAGCTATCGTCCAAAAATATACTGAAGTAAGGCTGCTAAGAGGACTTGAAAGCGGGGCAGAATTGCAGGAAACCGATTTCAGGAGGTAGAGTGGAATTGCATTGAAAGCATAGGAAAAGAGGCAGAACGTCCACAATGATGCACTTGGCCAAAAAGGGCGTATGTGTTTTTTCCTGAATATATTCAGGAAAAAACGCATACACCCTTTTTGGCCAACCAAGCAAGCTTGCAAAGGAAATCTGCAGTACAGTGAAGTCTCACTTCCCCCTGGTCAAAAGGGCCATCTGAAAAAAGTGTAAAATCCAGAAAGGCAGGACAGGCCATGGAGAACTGGGAGCCTTGTTATGCTGATGGGCGGGATGTAAATTGCCAACAGACACTCGGGAGAAGTGTATGGTGTTTCCTGAAACATCTAAAAAACAAAGCAACAGAGCCTAGGGCACTTCCACTTATGGTCCTATAGCTTAGGGAAATTAAAATCAAAAAGACACAGCCACCCCAATGTTTGGGACGGCTCTGTTTACAAGAACCTCGTTTGCGGTACAAGTTCAATATCGCAGAAAGTGAAAAATGGATAAAGAAGTTGTGGTACTTATGTACAATGCAAAATCACTCAGCCATGAAATCTATGTCATCAGGCCCGTAGCAGCATAATGAGTGGATTCAGGTATGATGATTCTAATTGAAATAAGTCACACAGAAAAAGAAACATCATAAGATATCACTAATACACGGAATGTGAACTTGGCTACACATGAACTGAATTACAAAACAGAACAGGGTCTCAAATTTAGAAAACCAACTTATGCTTGCTTAAGGGGGAAAGTGAGTTGGGGTGCTGCATAAAACCAGAGTTTGAAATTAGCACAGATACCATTCAATAAGCCAAATATGGAATAGACAAGACCTACCCCTTGCTCAACAAAATGGACTCAACAATGAGGTATCACCTCACACCTGATAGAATGGGCATCATGAGAAAATATACAAACAAAAATGCTGGAAAGGGTGTGGAGAAAAGGAACCCTCTTCCACTATTGTTGGGAATATAAATTGATACAGTCACTACGGAGAACAATATGGAGTTTCTTAAGAAACTAACAGTAGAATTACCATATGATACAGCAATCCCAGTACTGGACATATACCCAGACAAAACCATAAATCAAAACGAGACATTCACCGCAATGTTCATTGCATCACTATTTACAATATCGAGGTAATGGAAGCAACCTAAATGCCCACAGACAGACGAATGCATAAAGCTGTGGTACATATATAAAATGGAATATTACTAAGCCATGAAAAGGAATGAAATTGGGTCATTTGTAGAGACGTCGATGGATCTAGAGACTGTCATACAGAGTGAAGAAAGTCAGAAAGAGAAAAACAAATCTTGTATATTCATGCATATATGTGGAACCTAGAAAAACTGTACAGATTAACCATTTTGCAAGGCATAAATAGAGCAACAGATGTAGACAACAAATGTATGGACAACAAGGGGGGAAAGCTGTTGGGGGGGTGGTGGTGGGAGGAGTTGAGAGACTGGGATTGGCATGTATACATTTATATGTATAAAATAGATAACCAATAAGAACCTGCTGTATAAAAATATAAAATAAAATTCAAAATTAAAAAGAAATAAAATTTAAAAAATAAAACAGAAAAAACAATTATTCCCTTCACATACATGTATTTATATGAATAAATTATTTCCATGCTTATATCTGTAAATACAAAAAAGAGGAATAAAATCTACCTTGAAGCAAAAACGAAAAAGAGAAAAAAAACACAGAACCCACCAGTTCCACAGAAGAAAACCGTATCAGGGCACTTGCTCCAGTTGTAAACAATTCTGAAGTTGGCCAGTGGTGGGGAATCGTCTCCCATTCAGCCAGCAGCCCCCACGCAACAAGCGTCCTCATTGCAAAGCTGGGGCACCGTGCCGAGGCATCTGTGAGTAAACGTGAGCTGAGCCCCAGGCCAGTTGCTGCTGAACTATTCCCACCCGTCCCAGGTAAAACACCTGAATATATACAAGGACTTGAAAGCCTAGAGGAAGGGCCATAGAGCCACACGAGTGACAGCATGCCGGCCGACTTGGTGCCTGCAGGCCAGCCAGGATGGTCCTGGCCCTGGGTGCTCTTCTGGAAGATTTCCATTTCCCTGACTGAGATACCCGTCCTGTCCCTGCCCCCACTGCTTTTTTCCTTCCTCACCTCTGCCCAGGGAGAAATTCCAGCAGCAGGTATGGGTGACACATCCTCTTCTTTAGCAGGTGGCAGCCTGGCAACTGCTGCAGAAAGTCCAGCAGAGCCCCACTCACACTGGGCCACCCACAAAGCCGTGGCCTCTCACTCCCTCCCACCAGCCCAGCCCCGAGACTGCTGACAGGGCAGAGAAAATGGCGTCAGGCACGGCTGCAGGGGCTCTTGCTGCCTGGAGTGGTATTTATATTGATCTCAACCCAGGCACACCTGGGGAGGGCTGGCCCGCACGGTAAGGCTGCCCAGGTCAGCCAATCATCACCCCTCAGGGGCTCACAGTTGCAGAAAATGGAACTTGCTGAACCGGCCAGGTCCAAGGAACAGGTGTGGGCTCCTGAGAGTCAGGATAGACAAGGGGCTGCAGCTTTGGCTTGTTTTCTAATCATTTTATCTGGCCCATGAGTGGGAGACAACTTCAAGAAAACCCTCTCCTTATGAGAGGAACCCAGGAGTCAGGGAGAGGAGGGGTGGGTGGTGGTTGGAGACAGAGGCCTGGTGCCCCGGGTGCAGTGGAAGTCTCTGGAAGACCAGGTGGAGGGAGGCCGCACAGAGTGATGCCCAGGGTCACAGACCTGTCGCAGCTGCTGTTTGTTAGTTCAAGTCCTGCTCTGAGGTGCTCTGTGTCAGCTCTGAGCGACAGGTGAGCTGGGGGTGCTCTGCAATGAGGGCTATGTGCACGGTTCCTGTGTGCCCAGCCCTGCCACGGTACCTGCAAGGGTAGCTCTGTATCCTGGGAAGGGCCTGACCACGAGAGCCCCGTGGGCTGGGGTGGGGGTGGGGTACCTGCCCAGGTGAGCTCCATATTCTGGGATTGGTCTGACCACGAGAGCCCCATGGGCTGCTGGGGACCTGGTAAAGGATGTCAGGACAGTCAGTGAAGCCACCGAGGATATACCTCCAGTTGCTCCTAATTCCTACACCCTGCTGGTCATTCTACCAACCACCAGGACATGGTATTCTGTATTAGTCTTCAATGATGCCTTCTTTTGTATTCCATTAGTCCCAGAGTCACAAGAAATTTTGGCTTGTGAGTGGCAGGACTCAACATACAACTAAAACAATACTTCCGGGCCGTCTTGCCCCAAGGGTGCAAAAATTCCCACACCATCTTTGGGGAAAGCTTAGCTAAAGACCTAAAAGTTCTACCTCTGGAAAAGGAAACCCTCCTTCAGTACGCAGACGACATTCTGATCGCCAGCCCTACTAAGGAGGCCTCTGAACTACCAAGCCAATAAAGGATAGAAGTTGTCCAAGAAAAAGCTCAAATATCACAGACTGCAGTGACCTGCCTGGGCTTCATTCTCACAGAAGGTCGGAGAAGCCCATCCCAGGAAAGGGAAGAAACCATTTGCAGCCTTACCCCTTTCTAAAACTAGAAGACAGCTTAGGGGTTCCTGGGGAGGCCAGGGTTTGCTGCTTCTGGATCCCTAACTACAGTCTACTAGCTGGGCCTCTATATGAAACACTGAAAGGAAAAGATGATGATCCTTTTGAATAGAATCCAGAAGTGGCCTTTCAAGAATGGAAAGAGCAGTCAATTCAGACCCTTGCCCTGGAACTCCCTAATTTAGCTAAACCCTTTGACCTTTACATTCCCGGTGAAAGGTGAATCGCCATTGGAGAATTAGTGCAAAAACTGGGACCACTTGAAATGGAACAATGCAAGAATGCCATCCAGGTAGGATAAACTACGGTCACCAAGGGGCTTGGCCCACTGCCGCATCTGGCCAAGATACTGGCGGTATCTAAAAACCTGGAAATCAGCAGCCCAAAAGGCCACCTCCCTCCTAAGGGAAAAGGACCCCACGTGGTGATCCTAACCACCAACCATGCCCTGAAGTTGCAGGGTTCGCTCCGTGGGCACACCGACCTCGAGTGAGGAGGCCCTCCAACTCCAACATCCAGAGAGATAACCGGGGGCAACAGGGCACCATGACGATTCGTGTGAACATCACTTGACCTGGAGTTTCTCTCATAAAACAACAAGAGTGTGTCCCAAAAGAGCAGACTACTGCTTGCAGGACTTACTGTACCCAGAGGGGAGCTAATAATCTTGGTGGGGGAACCGTATATCACACTGTCACCATAGAAAAGCCTACAGACACCGTGATGATGGTGGCCAATAAGACCGGCTGGACTCCTGTTTACTTCAAAAGGCTGTTGACTCAGTGGTCATCATGGTCCTTGATCACCACTGACCCTGGACTGTCTGGGAGTTGAGCGGGCAGGGCTCTGACACCTGGTGCTGTTTGTACGTTAATTCAGGGGCCTAATTGAAAAAAGCGCAGACTACTGGTCAGAGCATCTAGGCTGGCAGAAACAGTCAGCCTAAGGTGGCCGAACAAATGTGGGGCGGGGTGAAACCGGCCCCCACAGCGTCTCTGCACATCTCTTTCCTGGACCCTTAAAGGTCATTAGAATCTATAACACTTCCAATGCTGGTGCTCAGGTGGACGAGCAGGGAGGCAGGGGACCTGGGGACAATCAACGTCACCTGGAGGCTGCTGGAGAGAAGCTCTGACCCTCGCCCCCGGGTATTAGGGCTCCCAACTCAGCACTCAGCAGTTACAGAAGAAGTGTCTGCACCCTCAGCACTCCAAGAATGAGGAACGGGACAAAAGGCAGAGGAGGGGTTTGTCCCCAGCAAAGCCCATTAAAAATCCCTGGGAGATAAAAATAGAATCTGGGCAATAAAGTCAAGTCTAACCTTTTTTATCCTTTGTGCTTTGTCTAATTTCACGTGCTCCTAGGGTCCCGCATGCAGAGGTTCCACACCTGGCACTTCAGACCAGATTTCCTAGTGCAGAATGGCTGGGTCGACACCTCAGCTCCTGGGGCCCAGTGCAGACTCCGCGATATAGAGCCTGAGCTGCAGCCAACCTGGCCCTCGAGAGCTCCGCCCCCTCCCTCCCACTGACTCTGACAGGATCTCTACACAGCAGCCCAGCCCACAGCCCACGGGGTAGTGCATGCTCTCACCTCTCCATTCTCTGATCAAAATATAAAGTTTCCTTTGCTTGTGAACCAAACTCAGTCTCGATCTGTTGGCCCCAATGACACTGGGCAGGGGGACACTTGTTGGGGTCCACTCTGGAGGATCAGTAACAGAAATTGAGACTATTGTAACCTCAATGAACAGATGTGTGAGCCAAACTGTAGTTAACATAGAACAGTGTATAAGGCTCGGGTAAAATAAGATGTTTCTAACACTTCCATTTGATATTTCCATCACTTTATTATAAGCAAGTTCAGTGAAAAGGTTTGTCTTATTTGTCAGGTCAATATTAGAGAAACGAAGTGATTTCTTTCCAAGGATGTACATCTAATAATCTTGGTTAAAGCTTCAATCTTGTTTTAAATGCTTTTCCATTGAAAATGATACCTCTCTTTCAGCTCCCCCATTTCTGAGAAGTATAAAATCTTATAATTTATTATTACCAAAGGGGAAAGGTGGGAGGAGGGATAAATTAACAGTTTGGGATTAACACATACACACTGCTATGTATAAAATAGATCATCAACAAGGAACTACTGTATAGCACAGGGAACTACACTCAACATTTTGCAATAACCTATAAGGGGAAATAATCTGAAAAAGAATAGATATTTTTATTGACATCATCTATCAATGACAGTTAAAGTGTAATCTAAGGGAAGCTGGTGGTGAGTGCTTCTGACCCTGAAGACTTCAATCATCTAAAGTTTGGACTCTGCCTACTTCCCAAGGCCCTTAATGAACATATGTGTAGCCGTAGCTTAAAAAATTCCCCAGTTTGGGTTTCAGGGAGACACTGATTTTGAAAAAGCCCTGGTGTTCTCCTTACATGAATGGGACTCTTCCTACTGCTAAAACATGTCTGTCACACCCAGAGGATGGTATACCGTCTGATCGGGAAGAGTTTGGAAAAGGCATCTCATCTCCTCATCTCCTGGTGCTCGGGTTCACCCCTCCAGAGTCTTTATTAACAGTCTCCCCACTTGGAGATGTCAGCACTGTCAACATCCTGTTGCGTACAGTTTGGAATTTGTCCAGAGGATGAAGCGGAAGGATGAGGAACAATGAGAGACAAGTCCTAGGTGTTCAGACAGGGACATGTCACCCTAATTTCCAATCAGGAAGACGAATTGACCAAAGGCTAGGGTTGCCCATGGAAACAGTATAGGGCTTGAGGAAATCCCGCTGCTTTGTGGCCAGTTCCCATAAACACAAGTTGAACAATGGAACTCAGGGGCAGTAAAATTCACAAAACTGCAGAGTTGAAAATATCCATCACTGAAAAATGTCTTGAGGAAAGTCAGAGAAAAGGACTTGTAAGCAAGGGAGAATGGCAGGAAAGGGATTTGAGGAGGTAGAAAGGACTCGCCATTAAGCACAAGAAAAGGAGCTGAACATTGCCAACATTGCAGTTGGCCAAAAAGGGTGTATGCGTTTTTTTCTGTATATATTCAAGAAAAGGGCATACACTTTTTTAGCCAACCAAACAGGTGGGCACTGGAAGTCAATACTACAAAAGATATCACTTCGCATCAGTCAGAAGAGCCATCCTCATAAAGCGTAAACAACAGAAATGCAGGACAGGGCAAGGAGAAGAGGGAGCCCTGTGAGACTTATAGTGGAAATGTATATTGCCAACGGCCATTCTGGAGAAGTGTATTGTGTTTACTAAAACATCTAAAAAATGAGCTACAGAGCATAGGGCACTTGCACTCATGGGCGTATATCTTGAGAAAAACAAAAATCGAGAGGACACAGGCACCCCAATGTTTACCCCCTCTCTGTTTAAAAGATCCTCAACTAGGATATAACTTAAATGTCTCTGGAGGGAAAAAATGGGTAGAGATGTGGTACTTAGGTAGAGTGGAATATTATTCAGCCTGGAAATCAATGAAATATGGCCAGTTGTAACAACTCTGGAGGAGTTACGTATGATCTTTCTAAGTGACATAATTCAAAAAGAAAAAGACACATATCATAAGATATCACTTAAAGGTGGAATCCAAAATGGCTACACATGAAATAAATTACAAAACAAAAACATAGTCAAATATGTAGAAAACACGCATAAGGCTGCTAAACGGGAAAGGTGGGGAGGGGTGAGGCATCACCCAGGAGGTTGAAATTAGCAAAGATACCATTCCAAATACCAAACTGATAATCAACAAGGCCTACACGGTAGCTAAAAGAACTGCACTCAGCACACTCAAGTCACCGGAAAAGAATATATACGACTGGTAAGAATCTGAAAAAGAATTTACTGATGTCTCTCTGTACGTGAATCAAGTGGATGTACAGCAGCAAGAAACAGAGCTTTGAAAATCAGCTGTAACCAATATAGTAATAAATTGAAAAAAATAAACGACAGAGAGACAGAGAAAACCTCTTACAACTTTTCCTCAGGGCCGGTGATGCAACATGGATTGAACACATCTAGACCCACAGCAGGATGAGACATAAGGCTGGAAACTGTTTGTGCTAAGAGAAATGTGAGGTTGGGTGAGGAAATGCACACCCTTTAAAGTAATACTACCTGGTACCCATTCAATGGGTCCCAAATATGCAGGTTCAAGGGATCTTCCTACAGCTAAAACATGCATGGAAAACCCAGAGGACTGTACACCATGTGATCGGGAGATGTGTCTAAAATGCAGCTCATTTATCCTCTCCTGGTGCTCCTGTTCACCATTCCAGCCACGTTACTTAGAATCTCCCCACTTGGAGAATCAGCACATTTCAACTTCTGTTTCACACATTTTGCAAATTGTGAGGAGGATGAACGGGGAACCAATGAGAGAATAGTTGTAGGGGTTTGGACGGGCACATATCACTCTAATTTCCCATTAAGAATAAGAATTGAAAAAAGGCTCAGCCCGCCTCGCCCGAGCCAAAATAGGGCCTGAAGCAATCCTGCGGGTTTGAGGCCAGCTCACAAAAGAGCAACTTAAAAAATGGAGCTCAGGGTCACTGCAATTCACAAACCTGCAGAGTTATAAATGAAAACTAACGTCCAAAAATATGTTGAGGTAAGGCAAAGAAGAGGATCTGAATGCAAGACAGAATTGCAAGAAACAGATTTCAAGAGATAGATTGGACTCGTCTTTAAAGCACATGAAAAGCGGCAGAATTTCGACAATGATGCAGTTGGCCCAAAAGGGCGTATGCGTTTTTTCCTGATTATATCCAGGAAAAAACGCATACGCACTTTATGGGCAACGAAGCAAGCAAGCAATGCAAATGTGCACAACAAAGAAGTCTCATTTCCCACTGGTCAAAAGGGCCATCCTAAAAAATTGTAAAAACCAGAAATGCAGGACAGGCCATGGAGAACAGGGAGCCTTTATACGCTGATGGGCAGTGTGTGAACTGCCGAGAGCCACTCTGGAGAAGTGTATGGTGGTTCCTAAATCATCTAAAAAACAGAGCTACAGAGCATAGGACACTTCCAATCATGGGAGTATATCTAGGGAAGTCTAAAAATCAACAAGACACAAGCACACCACAGTTTAGGGCTACTCTGTTTACAAGAACCTCAACTTCAGTATACCTTAAATATCCCAGGAAAGAGAGCAATGGATAAAGAAGATGTGGTACTTATGTACAATGGAATATTTCTTCACCATGAAATCAATGTAATAAGGCTAGTAGAAGGATAAAGAGTGGATTTAGGTCCGATAATACTACTTGAAATAAGTCAAACAGAAAAGAAACATATCATAAGATATCACTTATAGAGGGAGGGTAAATATGGCTGCACAAGAAATGAATTACAGAACAGAACAGTGTCTCACATTTAGAAAACACACTTATTTCAGCTTAAGGGGAAAGGAGAGGTGGGGTGATGCATAAAACCAGAGTTTGAAATTAGCACAGATACCGTTCAATAAACCAAATAGATATTAGACAAGATCTACACCTTGCTCAATGAACTGGCCTCAACACACCCTATACACCGCAGAGAAATATATCTGAGTAATAAGAATCTTAAAACCCATGTATTGATATATCTCCATAAGGGAATCAAGTGTGTGCAGAGTGGGACAAACACAGCAGTGAAAATGAGCTAAACCCCATTATAGAAATAAATTTTAAAAACAAAATGCAGAAACAATGAAAGAGAGAAAAATTCTTACAAAATTCGCTCAGGGGCTGTGATGCAACCTGGATTGACCACATATAAACCCACAGCTGGATAAGACATAAGGCTGGACACTTGGGGCTGAGAGGATTGATGAGCTTTGGTGAGCAACTGCCAAAAGTTTAATGCAATACTTCATGCTACTCATTCCAAGGGTCCCAACACTCCAGGTTGAAGGGAATCTTCCTACAGCTAAACCATGCTTGGGAAACCCAGCGACTGGTATACCATATGATCGGGAAAGGTTTCTAAAACGCACCTCATTCTTCCTCTCCTGGGGCTCCGGATCGACATTCCAGCCGCTTTACCAAAAATATCCCCACATGGAGAGTCAATGTCTTTAAGTTCTGGTATCGCACAGTCTGCAGTTAGTGCGGAGGATGAATGGGAATAGGGGGAACCAGTGAGAAACTAGCTGTAGCGGTTTCAATGGGCACATGTCACTCTAAATTCACATCAGTAAGAAGAATAAACCAAAGACACAGCAAGGTGCCCCAGAAGAAGAATAGGGCCTGAAGGAATCCTGTGGTTATGAGGCAAGATCACAAAAATAAGAGCTGAAAAATGGAGCTAAGGGCCACTGCAATTCAAAAACCTGCAGAGTTATAAAGGCCAACTATTTTCAAAAAATATATTGAGGTAAGGCTATGAAGAGGCATTGAAAGCAAGGCAGAATTGCAGGAAAACGATTTCAGGAGGTAGACTGGAATTGCATTTAAAGCATAGGAAAAGAGGCAGAACGTCCACAATGATTCACTTGGCCAAAAAGGGCGTATGCCTTTTTTCCTGAATTTATTCAGGAAAAAAGGCATACGCCCTTTTTGGCCAACCAAGCAAGCTTGCAAAGGAAATCTGCACTACAATGAAGGCTCACTTCCCCCTGGTCAAAAGGGCCATCTGAAAAAAGTGTAAAATCCAGAAAGGCAGGACAGGCCATGGAGAACTGGGAGCCTTGTTATGCTGATGGACGGGATGTAAATTGCCAACAGCCACTCGGGAGAAGTGTATGGGGTTTCCTGAAACATCTAAAAAACAAAGCAACAGAGCCTAGGGCACTTCCACTTATGGTCCTATAGCTTAGGGAAATTAAAATCAAAAAGACACAGCCACCCCAAAGTTTGGGATGGCTCTGTTTACAAGAACCTCGTTTACGGTACAAGTTCAATATCGCAGAAAGTGAAAAATGGATAAAGAAGTTGTGGTACTTACGTACAATGCAATATCAATCAGCAATGAAATCTATGTCATCAGGCCCGTAGCAGCATAATGAGTGGATTCAGGTACGATGATTCTAACTGAAATAAGTCACACAGAAAAAGAAACATCATAAGATATCAGTAATACACGGAATGTAAACTTGGCTACACAGGAACTGAATTACAGAACAGAACAGGGTCTCAAATTTAGAAAACCAACTTATGCTTGCTTAAGGGTAAAGGTGAGTTGGGGTGCTGCATAAAACCAGAGATTGAAATGAGCACACATAAAGTTCCTTAAGCCAAATATGGAATAGACAAGAGCTACTCCTTGCTCAACGAAATGGACTCAACACCGCATATTAAACGCCTAAGAATGTACCTGACTAGTAAGTATCTTAAAACCTATGGATTGCTATGTCTCCAAAAGAGAACCAAGCATGTGTACAGGGGCATAAACGCAGCAGTGATAGGATTGGAGAGGTTCGGTGAGCAAATGAAGACCCTTTGAAGTCATATTGCATGGTACCCATTCCACGGGTTTCAACTACCCAGGTTTAAGGTATTCTTCCTTCAGCTAAAACATGCATGTGGAACCCAGAGTATGATCAACCGTGTGAACGGGAGACATGTTCAAATATGTCTCAGTTTTCCTCCCCTGGTACTCGGGTGCAACATTCCAGACGCTTTACTAACACTCTCCCCACTTGGAGAGTCAGTCACTTTAACCTCCTGTTTGGCCCAGTTTGCAATTTCTGCGGAAGATGAACAGGAATAGGGAGAACCAATGACAGACTAGCTGGAGGTGTCTGGACGGGCAAATTTAACTCTCATTTCCCACCAGGAAGAGGAATTAACCAAAGGCTCAGCGTGCCGTGCCGGAACCAGATTAGGGCCTGAAGCCATCCTGCGGTGTTGCGGCCAGCTCAAAAGAAAGCGAGTTGAAGAAAGGAGCTCAGGGGCACTGTAATTCACAAACCTGCAGAGTTATAAATGACAGCTATCGTCCAAAAATATACTGAAGTAAGGCTGCCAAGAGGACTTGAAAGCGGGGCAGAATTGCAGGAAACCGATTTCAGGAGGTAGACTGGAATTGCATTGAAAGCATAGGAAAAGAGGCAGAACGTCCACAATGATGCACTTGGCCAAAAAGGGCGTATGCGTTTTTTCCTGAATATATTCAGGAAAAAACGCATACGCCCTTTCTGGCCAACCAAGCAAGCTTGCAAAGGAAATCTGCACTACAATGAAGTCTCACTTCCCCCCGGTCAAAAGGGCCATCTGAAAAAAGTGTAAAATCCAGAAAGGCAGGACAGGCCATGGAGAACTGGGAGCCTTGTTATGCTGATGGGCGGGATGTAAATTGCCAACAGACACTCGGGAGAAGTGTATGGTGTTTCCTGAAACATCTAAAAAACAAAGCAACAGAGCCTAGGGCACTTCCACTTATGGTCCTATAGCTTAGGGAAGTTTAAATCTAAAACACACAGCCACCCCAAAATTTGGGACGCCTCTGTTTACAAGAACCTCGTTTACAGTACAAGTTCAACATCGCAGAAAGTGAAAAATGGATAAAGAAGTTGTGGTATTTACTTACAAAGCAATATCACTCAGCAATGAAATCTATGTCATCAGGCCCTTAGCAGCACAATGAGTGGATTCAGGTATGATGATTCTAACTGAAATAAGTCACACAGAAAAAGAAACATCATAAGATATCAGTAATACACGGAATGTAAACTTGGCTACACAGGAACTGAATTACAGAACAGAACAGGGTCTCAAATTTAGAAAACCAACTTATGCTTGCTTAAGGGTAAAGGTGAGTTGGGGTGCTGCATAAAACCAGAGATTGAAATGAGCACACATAAAGTTCCTTAAGCCAAATATGGAATAGACAAGAGCTACTCCTTGCTCAACGAAATGGACTCAACACCGCATATTAAACGCCTAAGAATGTACCTGACTAGTAAGTATCTTAAAACCTATGGATTGCTATGTCTCCGAAAGAGAATCAAGCATGTGTACAGGGGCATAAACGCAGCAGTGATAGGATTGGAGAGGTTCGGTGAGCAAATGAAGACCCTTTGAAGTCATATTGCATAGTACCCATTCCACGGGTTTCAACTACCCAGGTTTAAGGTATTCTTCCTTCAGCTAAAACATGCATGTGGAACCCAAAGTATTATCAACCATGTGATCGGGAAACGTGTTCAAATATGTCTCAGTTTTCGTACCCTGGTACTCGGGTGCAACATTCCAGACGCTTTACTAACACCCTCCCGACTTGGAGAGTCAGTCCCTTTAACCTCCTGTTTGGCCCAGTTTGCAATTTCTGTGGAAGATGAACAGGAATAGCGAGAACCAATGAGAGACTAGCTGGAGGTGTCTGGACGGGCAAATTTAACTCTCATTTCCCACCATTAAGAGGAATTAACCAAAGGTTCAGCTTGCCGTGCCGGAACCAGATTAGGGCCTGAAGCCATCCTGCGGTGTTGCGGCCAGGTCACAAGAAAGCGAGTTGAAGAAAGGAGCTCAGGGGCACTGTAATTCACAAACCTGCAGAGTTATAAATGACAGCTATCGTCCAAAAATATACTGAAGTAAGGCTGCCAAGAGGACTTGAAAGCGGGGCAGAATTGCAGGAAACCGATTTCAGGAGGTAGACTGGAATTGCATTGAAAGCATAGGAAAAGAGGCAGAACGTCCACAATGATGCACTTGGCCAAAAAGGGCGTATGCGTTTTTTCCTGAATATATTCAGGAAAAAACGCATACGCCCTTTTTGGCCAACCAAGCAAGCTTGCAAAGGAAATCTGCACTACAATGAAGTCTCACTTCCCCCCGGTCAAAAGGGCCATCTGAAAAAAGTGTAAAATCCAGAAAGGCAGGACAGGCCATGGAGACCTGGGAGCCTTGTTATGCTGATGGGCGGGATGTAAATTGCCAACAGACACTCGGGAGAAGTGTATGGTGTTTCCTGAAACATCTAAAAAACAAAGCAACAGAGCCTAGGGCACTTCCACTTATGGTCCTATAGCTTAGGGAAATTAAAATCAAAAAGACACAGCCACCCCAAAGTTTGGGACGCCTCTGTTTACAAGAACCTCGTTTACCGTACAAGTTCAATATCACAGAAAGTGAAAAATGGATAAAGAAGTTGTGGTACTTATGTACAATGCAGTATCACTCAACAATGAAATCTATGTCATCAGGCCCGTAGCAGCATAATGAGTGGATTCAGGTACGATGATTCTAACTGAAATAAGTCACACAGAAAAAGAAACATCATAAGATATCACTAATACACAGAATGTAAACTTGGCTACACAGGAACTGAATTCCAAAACAGAACAGGGTCTCAAATTTAGAAAACCAACTTATGCTTACTTAAGGGGAAAGGTGAGTTGGGGTGCTGCATAAAACCAGAGATTGAAATGAGCACAGATAAAGTTCCTGAAGCCAAATATGGAATAGACAAGAGCTACTCCTTCCTCAAAGAAATGGACTCAACACCCCATATTAAACGCCTAAGAATGTACCTGACTAGTAAGTATCTTAAAACCTATGGATTGCTATGTCTCCGAAAGAGAATCAAGCATGTGTACAGGGGCATAAACGCAGCAGTGATAGGATTGGAGAGGTTCGGTGAGCAAATGAAGACCCTTTGAAGTCATATTGCATGGTACCCATTCCACGGGTTTCAACTACCCAGGTTTAAGGTATTCTACCTTCAGCTAAAACATGCATGTGGAAACTAGAGTATGATCAACCATGTGATCGGGAAACGTGTTCAAATATGTCTCAGTTTTCGTACCCTGGTACTCGGGTGCAACATTCCAGACGCTTTACTAACATCCTCCCGACTTGGAGAGTCAGTCCCTTTAACCTCCTGTTTGACCCAGTTTGCAATTTCTGCGGAAGATGAACAGGAATAGCGAGAACCAATGAGAGACTAGCTGGAGGTGTCTGGACGGGCAAATTTAACTCTCATTTCCCACCAGGAAGAGGAATTAACCAAAGGCTCAGCTTGCCGTGCCGGAACCAGATTAGGGCCTGAAGCCATCCTGCGGTGTTGCGGCCAGGTCACAAGAAAGCGAGTTGAAGAAAGGAGCTCAGGGGCACTGTAATTCACAAACCTGCAGAGTTATAAATGACAGCTATCGTCCAAAAATATACTGAAGTAAGGCTGCCAAGAGGACTTGAAAGCGGGGCAGAATTGCAGGAAACCGATTTCAGGAGGTAGACTGGAATTGCATTGAAAGCATAGGAAAAGAGGCAGAACGTCCACAATGATGCACTTGGCCAAAAAGGGCGTATGCGTTTTTTCCTGAATATATTCAGGAAAAAACGCATACGCCCTTTTTGGCCAACCAAGCAAGCTTGCAAAGGAAATCTGCACTACAATGAAGTCTCACTTCCCCCCAGTCAAAAGGGCCATCTGAAAAAAGTGTAAAATCCAGAAAGGCAGGACAGGCCATGGAGAACTGGGAGCCTTGTTATGCTGATGGGCGGGATGTAAATTGCCAACAGCCACTCGGGAGAAGTGTATGGTGTTTCCTGAAACATCTAAAAAACAAAGCAACAGAGCCTAGGGCAATTCCACTTATGGTCCTATAGCTTAGGGAAATTAAAATCAAAAAGACACAGCACCCCAAAGTTTGGGACCCCTCTGTTTACAAGAACCTCATTTACCGTAGAAGTTCAATATCACAGAAAGTGAAAAATGGATAAAGAAGTTGTGGTACTTACGTACAATGCAGTATCACTCAACAATGAAATCTATGTCATCAGGCCCGTAGCAGCATAATGAGTGGATTCAGGTACGATGATTCTAACTGAAATAAGTCACACAGAAAAAGAAACATCATAAGATATCACTAATACACAGAATGTAAACTTGGCTACACAGGAACTGAATTCCAAAACAGAACAGGGTCTCAAATTTAGAAAACCAACTTATGCTTGCTTAAGCGGAAAGGTGAGTTGGGGTGCTGCATAAAACCAGAGATTGAAATGAGCACAGATAAAGTTCCTTAAGCCAAATATGTAACAGACAAGAGCTACTCCTTGCTCAACGAAATGGACTCAACACCCCATATTAAACGCCTAAGAATGTACCTGACTAGTAAGTATTTTAAAACCTATGCATTGCTACGTCTCCGAAAGAGAATCAAGCGTGTGTACAGGGGCATAAACGCAGCAGTGATAGGATTGGAGAGGTTCGGTGAGCAAATGAATACCTTTTGAAGTCATATTGCATGGTACCCATTCCACGGGTCTCAACTCTCCAGGTTTCAGGGATTCTTCCTTCAGCTAAAACATGCATGTGGAACCCAGAGTATGATCAACAATGTGATCGGGAGATGTGTTCCAATATGTCTCAGGTTTCGTCCCCTGGTACTCGGGTGCAACATTCCAGACGCTTTACTAACACTCTCCCGACTTGGAGAGTCAGTCCCTTTAACCTCCTGTTTGGCCCAGTTTGCAATTTCTGTGGAAGATGAACAGGAATAGCGAGAACCAATGAGAGACAAGCTGGTGGTGTCTGGACGGGCAAATTTAACTCTCATTTCCCACCAGGAAGAGGAAATAACCAAAGGCTCAGCGTGCCGTGCCGGAACCAGATTAGGGCCTGAAGCCATCCTGCGGTGTTGCGGCCAGCTCACAAGAAAGCGAGTTGAAGAAAGGAGCTCAGGGGCACTGTAATTCACAAACCTGCAGAGTTATAAATGACAGCTATCGTCCAAAAATATACTGAAGTAAGGCTGCTAAGAGGACTTGAAAGCGGGGCAGAATTGCAGGAAACCGATTTCAGGAGGTAGAGTGGAATTGCATTGAAAGCATAGGAAAAGAGGCAGAACGTCCACAATGATGCACTTGGCCAAAAAGGGCGTATGTGTTTTTTCCTGAATATATTCAGGAAAAAACGCATACACCCTTTTTGGCCAACCAAGCAAGCTTGCAAAGGAAATCTGCAGTACAGTGAAGTCTCACTTCCCCCTGGTCAAAAGGGCCATCTGAAAAAAGTGTAAAATCCAGAAAGGCAGGACAGGCCATGGAGAACTGGGAGCCTTGTTATGCTGATGGGCGGGATGTAAATTGCCAACAGACACTCGGGAGAAGTGTATGGTGTTTCCTGAAACATCTAAAAAACAAAGCAACAGAGCCTAGGGCACTTCCACTTATGGTCCTATAGCTTAGGGAAATTAAAATCAAAAAGACACAGCCACCCCAATGTTTGGGACGGCTCTGTTTACAAGAACCTCGTTTGCGGTACAAGTTCAATATCGCAGAAAGTGAAAAATGGATAAAGAAGTTGTGGTACTTATGTACAATGCAAAATCACTCAGCCATGAAATCTATGTCATCAGGCCCGTAGCAGCATAATGAGTGGATTCAGGTATGATGATTCTAATTGAAATAAGTCACACAGAAAAAGAAACATCATAAGATATCACTAATACACGGAATGTGAACTTGGCTACACATGAACTGAATTACAAAACAGAACAGGGTCTCAAGTTTAGAAAACCAACTTATGCTTGCTTAAGGGGGAAAGTGAGTTGGGGTGCTGCATAAAACCAGAGTTTGAAATTAGCACAGATACCATTCAATAAGCCAAATATGTAATAGACAAGACCTACCCCTTGCTCAACAAAATGGACTCAACAATGAGGTATCACCTCACACCTGATAGAATGGGCATCATGAGAAAATCTACAAACAAAAATGCTGGAAAGGGTGTGGAGAAAAGGAACCCTCTTCCACTATTGTTGGGAATATAAATTGATACAGTCACTACGGAGAACAATATGGAGTTTCTTAAGAAACTAACAGTAGAATTACCATATGATACAGCAATCCCAGTACTGGACATATACCCAAACAAAACCATAAATCAAAACGAGACATTCACCGCAATGTTCATTGCATCACTATTTACAATATCGAGGTAATGGAAGCAACCTAAATGCCCACAGACAGACGAATGCATAAAGCTGTGGTACATATATAAAATGGAATATTACTAAGCCATGAAAAGGAATGAAATTGGGTCATTTGTAGAGACGTCGATGGATCTAGAGACTGTCATACAGAGTGAAGAAAGTCAGAAAGAGAAAAACAAATCTTGTATATTCATGCATATATGTGGAACCTAGAAAAACTGTACAGATTAACCATTTTGCAAGGCATAAATAGAGCAACAGATGTAGACAACAAATGTATGGACAACAAGGGGGGAAAGCTGTTGGGGGGGTGGTGGTGGGAGGAGTTGAGAGACTGGGATTGGCATGTATACATTTATATGTATAAAATAGATAACCAATAAGAACCTGCTGTATAAAAATATAAAATAAAATTCAAAATTAAAAAGAAATAAAATTTAAAAAATAAAACAGAAAAAACAATTATTCCCTTCACATACATGTATTTATATGAATAAATTATTTCCATGCTTATATCTGTAAATACAAAAAAGAGGAATAAAATCTACCTTGAAGCAAAAACGAAAAAGAGAAAAAAAACACAGAACCCACCAGTTCCACAGAAGAAAACCGTATCAGGGCACTTGCTCCAGTTGTAAACAATTCTGAAGTTGGCCAGTGGTGGGGAATCGTCTCCCATTCAGCCAGCAGCCCCCACGCAACAAGCGTCCTCATTGCAAAGCTGGGGCACCGTGCCGAGGCATCTGTGAGTAAACGTGAGCTGAGCCCCAGGCCAGTTGCTGCTGAACTATTCCCACCCGTCCCAGGTAAAACACCTGAATATATACAAGGACTTGAAAGCCTAGAGGAAGGGCCATAGAGCCACACGAGTGACAGCATGCCGGCCGACTTGGTGCCTGCAGGCCAGCCAGGATGGTCCTGGCCCTGGGTGCTCTTCTGGAAGATTTCCATTTCCCTGACTGAGATACCCGTCCTGTCCCTGCCCCCACTGCTTTTTTCCTTCCTCACCTCTGCCCAGGGAGAAATTCCAGCAGCAGGTATGGGTGACACATCCTCTTCTTTAGCAGGTGGCAGCCTGGCAACTGCTGCAGAAAGTCCAGCAGAGCCCCACTCACACTGGGCCACCCACAAAGCCGTGGCCTCTCACTCCCTCCCACCAGCCCAGCCCCGAGACTGCTGACAGGGCAGAGAAAATGGCGTCAGGCACGGCTGCAGGGGCTCTTGCTGCCTGGAGTGGTATTTATATTGATCTCAACCCAGGCACACCTGGGGAGGGCTGGCCCGCACGGTAAGGCTGCCCAGGTCAGCCAATCATCACCCCTCAGGGGCTCACAGTTGCAGAAAATGGAACTTGCTGAACCGGCCAGGTCCAAGGAACAGGTGTGGGCTCCTGAGAGTCAGGATAGACAAGGGGCTGCAGCTTTGGCTTGTTTTCTAATCATTTTATCTGGCCCATGAGTGGGAGACAACTTCAAGAAAACCCTCTCCTTATGAGAGGAACCCAGGAGTCAGGGAGAGGAGGGGTGGGTGGTGGTTGGAGACAGAGGCCTGGTGCCCCGGGTGCAGTGGAAGTCTCTGGAAGACCAGGTGGAGGGAGGCCGCACAGAGTGATGCCCAGGGTCACAGACCTGTCGCAGCTGCTGTTTGTTAGTTCAAGTCCTGCTCTGAGGTGCTCTGTGTCAGCTCTGAGCGACAGGTGAGCTGGGGGTGCTCTGCAATGAGGGCTATGTGCACGGTTCCTGTGTGCCCAGCCCTGCCACGGTACCTGCAAGGGTAGCTCTGTATCCTGGGAAGGGCCTGACCACGAGAGCCCCGTGGGCTGGGGTGGGGGTGGGGTACCTGCCCAGGTGAGCTCCATATTCTGGGATTGGTCTGACCACGAGAGCCCCATGGGCTGCTGGGGACCTGGTAAAGGATGTCAGGACAGTCAGTGAAGCCACCGAGGATATACCTCCAGTTGCTCCTAATTCCTACACCCTGCTGGTCATTCTACCAACCACCAGGACATGGTATTCTGTATTAGTCTTCAATGATGCCTTCTTTTGTATTCCATTAGTCCCAGAGTCACAAGAAATTTTGGCTTGTGAGTGGCAGGACTCAACATACAACTAAAACAATACTTCCGGGCCGTCTTGCCCCAAGGGTGCAAAAATTCCCACACCATCTTTGGGGAAAGCTTAGCTAAAGACCTAAAAGTTCTACCTCTGGAAAAGGAAACCCTCCTTCAGTACGCAGACGACATTCTGATCGCCAGCCCTACTAAGGCGGCCTCTGAACTACCAAGCCAATAAAGGATAGAAGTTGTCCAAGAAAAAGCTCAAATATCACAGACTGCAGTGACCTGCCTGGGCTTCATTCTCACAGAAGGTCGGAGAAGCCCATCCCAGGAAAGGGAAGAAACCATTTGCAGCCTTACCCCTTTCTAAAACTAGAAGACAGCTTAGGGGTTCCTGGGGAGGCCAGGGTTTGCTGCTTCTGGATCCCTAACTACAGTCTACTAGCTGGGCCTCTATATGAAACACTGAAAGGAAAAGATGATGATCCTTTTGAATAGAATCCAGAAGTGGCCTTTCAAGAATGGAAAGAGCAGTCAATTCAGACCCTTGCCCTGGAACTCCCTAATTTAGCTAAACCCTTTGACCTTTACATTCCCGGTGAAAGGTGAATCGCCATTGGAGAATTAGTGCAAAAACTGGGACCACTTGAAATGGAACAATGCAAGAATGCCATCCAGGTAGGATAAACTACGGTCACCAAGGGGCTTGGCCCACTGCCGCATCTGGCCAAGATACTGGCGGTATCTAAAAACCTGGAAATCAGCAGCCCAAAAGGCCACCTCCTTCCTAAGGGAAAAGGACCCCACGTGGTGATCCTAACCACCAACCATGCCCTGAAGTTGCAGGGTTCGCTCCGTGGGCACACCGACCTCGAGTGAGGAGGCCCTCCAACTCCAACATCCAGAGAGATAACCGGGGGCAACAGGGCACCATGACGATTCGTGTGAACATCACTTGACCTGGAGTTTCTCTCATAAAACAACAAGAGTGTGTCCCAAAAGAGCAGACTACTGCTTGCAGGACTTACTGTACCCAGAGGGGAGCTAATAATCTTGGCGGGGGAACCGTATATCACACTGTCACCATAGAAAAGCCTACAGACACCGTGATGATGGTGGCCAATAAGACCGGCTGGACTCCTGTTTACTTCAAAAGGCTGTTGACTCAGTGGTCATCATGGTCCTTGATCACCACTGACCCTGGACTGTCTGGGAGTTGAGCGGGCAGGGCTCTGACACCTGGTGCTGTTTGTACGTTAATTCAGGGGCCTAATTGAAGAAAGCGCAGACTACTGGTCAGAGCATCTAGGCTGGCAGAAATGGTCAGCCTAAGGTGGCCGAACAAATGTGCGGCGGGGTGAAACCGGCCCCCACAGCGTCTCTGCACATCTCTTTCCTGGACCCTTAAAGGTCATTAGAATCTATAACACTTCCAATGCTGGTGCTCAGGTGGACGAGCAGGGAGGCAGGGGACCTGGGGACAATCAACGTCACCTGGAGGCTGCTGGAGAGAAGCTCTGACCCTCGCCCCCGGGTATTAGGGCTCCCAACTCAGCACTCAGCAGTTACAGAAGAAGTGTCTGCACCCTCAGCACTCCAAGAATGAGGAACGGGACAAAAGGCAGAGGAGGGGTTTGTCCCCAGCAAAGCCCATTAAAAATCCCTGGGAGATAAAAATAGAATCTGGGCAATAAAGTCAAGTCTAACCTTTTTTATCCTTTGTGCTTTGTCTAATTTCACGTGCTCCTAGGGTCCCGCATGCAGAGGTTCCACACCCGGCACTTCAGACCAGATTTCCTAGTGCAGAATGGCTGGGTCGACACCTCAGCTCCTGGGGCCCAGTGCAGACTCCGCGATATAGAGCCTGAGCTGCAGCCAACCTGGCCCTCGAGAGCTCCGCCCCCTCCCTCCCACTGACTCTGACAGGATCTCTACACAGCAGCCCAGCCCACAGCCCACGGGGTAGTGCATGCTCTCACCTCTCCATTCTCTGATCAAAATATAAAGTTTCCTTTGCTTGTGAACCAAACTCAGTCTCGATCTGTTGGCCCCAATGACACTGGGCAGGGGGACACTTGTTGGGGTCCACTCTGGAGGATCAGTAACAGAAATTGAGACTATTGTAACCTCAATGAACAGATGTGTGAGCCAAACTGTAGTTAACATAGAACAGTGTATAAGGCTCGGGTAAAATAAGATGTTTCTAACACTTCCATTTGATATTTCCATCACTTTATTATAAGCAAGTTCAGTGAAAAGGTTTGTCTTATTTGTCAGGTCAATATTAGAGAAACGAAGTGATTTCTTTCCAAGGATGTACATCTAATAATCTTGGTTAAAGCTTCAATCTTGTTTTAAATGCTTTTCCATTGAAAATGATACCTCTCTTTCAGCTCCCCCATTTCTGAGAAGTATAAAATCTTATAATTTATTATTACCAAAGGGGAAAGGTGGGAGGAGGGATAAATTAACAGTTTGGGATTAACACATACACACTGCTATGTATAAAATAGATCATCAACAAGGAACTACTGTATAGCACAGGGAACTACACTCAACATTTTGCAATAACCTATAAGGGGAAATAATCTGAAAAAGAATAGATACTTTTATTGACATCATCTATCAATGACAGTTAAAGTGTAACCTAAGGGAAGCTGGTGGTGAGTGCTTCTGACCCTGAAGACTTCAATCATCTAAAGTTTGGACTCTGCCTACTTCCCAAGGCCCTTAATGAACATATGTGTAGCCGTAGCTTAAAAAATTCCCCAGTTTGGGTTTCGGGGAGACACTGATTTTGAAAAAGCCCTGGTGTTCTCCTTACATGAATGGGACTCTTCCTACTGCTAAAACATGTCTGTCACACCCAGAGGATGGTATACCATCTGATCGGGAAGAGTTTGGAAAAGGCATCTCATCTCCTCATCTCCTGGTGCTCGGGTTCACCCCTCCAGAGTCTTTATTAACAGTCTCCCCACTTGGAGATGTCAGCACTGTCAACATCCTGTTGCGTACAGTTTGGAATTTGTCCAGAGGATGAAGCGGAAGGATGAGGAACAATGAGAGACAAGTCCTAGGTGTTCAGACAGGGACATGTCACTCTAATTTCCAATCAGGAAGACGAATTGACCAAAGGCTAGGGTTGCCCATGGAAACAGTATAGGGCTTGAGGAAATCCCGCTGCTTTGTGGCCAGTTCCCATAAACACAAGTTGAACAATGGAACTCAGGGGCAGTAAAATTCACAAAACTGCAGAGTTGAAAATATCCATCACTGAAAAATGTCTTGAGGAAAGTCAGAGAAAAGGACTTGTAAGCAAGGGAGAATGGCAGGAAAGGGATTTGAGGAGGTAGAAAGGACTCGCCATTAAGCACAAGAAAAGGAGCTGAACATTGCCAACATTGCAGTTGGCCAAAAAGGGTGTATGCGTTTTTTTCTGTATATATTCAAGAAAAGGGCATACACTTTTTTAGCCAACCAAACAGGTGGGCACTGGAAGTCAATACTACAAAAGATATCACTTCGCATCAGTCAGAAGAGCCATCCTCATAAAGCGTAAACAACAGAAATGCAGGACAGGGCAAGGAGAAGAGGGAGCCCTGTGAGACTTATAGTGGAAATGTATATTGCCAACGGCCATTCTGGAGAAGTGTATTGTGTTTACTAAAACATCTAAAAAATGAGCTACAGAGCATAGGGCACTTGCACTCATGGGCGTATATCTTGAGAAAAACAAAAATCGAGAGGACACAGGCACCCCAATGTTTACCCCCTCTCTGTTTAAAAGATCCTCAACTAGGATATAACTTAAATGTCTCTGGAGGGAAAAAATGGGTAGAGATGTGGTACTTAGGTAGAGTGGAATATTATTCAGCCTGGAAATCAATGAAATATGGCCAGTTGTAACAACTCTGGAGGAGTTACGTATGATCTTTCTAAGTGACATAATTCAAAAAGAAAAAGACACATATCATAAGATATCACTTAAAGGTGGAATCCAAAATGGCTACACATGAAATAAATTACAAAACAAAAACATAGTCAAATATGTAGAAAACACGCATAAGGCTGCTAAACGGGAAAGGTGGGGAGGGGTGAGGCATCACCCAGGAGGTTGAAATTAGCAAAGATACCATTCCAAATACCAAACTGATAATCAACAAGGCCTACACGGTAGCTAAAAGAACTGCACTCAGCACACTCAAGTCACCGGAAAAGAATATATACGACTGGTAAGAATCTGAAAAAGAATTTACTGATGTCTCTCTGTACGTGAATCAAGTGGATGTACAGCAGCAAGAAACAGAGCTTTGAAAATCAGCTGTAACCAATATAGTAATAAATTGAAAAAAATAAACGACAGAGAGACAGAGAAAACCTCTTACAACTTTTCCTCAGGGCCGGTGATGCAACATGGATTGAACACATCTAGACCCACAGCAGGATGAGACATAAGGCTGGAAACTGTTTGTGCTAAGAGAAATGTGAGGTTGGGTGAGGAAATGCACACCCTTTAAAGTAATACTACCTGGTACCCATTCAATGGGTCCCAAATATGCAGGTTCAAGGGATCTTCCTACAGCTAAAACATGCATGGAAAACCCAGAGGACTGTACACCATGTGATCGGGAGATGTGTCTAAAATGCAGCTCATTTATCCTCTCCTGGTGCTCCTGTTCACCATTCCAGCCACGTTACTTAGAATCTCCCCACTTGGAGAATCAGCACATTTCAACTTCTGTTTCACACATTTTGCAAATTGTGAGGAGGATGAACGGGGAACCAATGAGAGAATAGTTGTAGGGGTTTGGACGGGCACATATCACTCTAATTTCCCATTAAGAATAAGAATTGAAAAAAGGCTCAGCCCGCCTCGCCCGAGCCAAAATAGGGCCTGAAGCAATCCTGCGGGTTTGAGGCCAGCTCACAAAAGAGCAACTTAAAAAATGGAGCTCAGGGTCACTGCAATTCACAAACCTGCAGAGTTATAAATGAAAACTAACGTCCAAAAATATGTTGAGGTAAGGCAAAGAAGAGGATCTGAATGCAAGACAGAATTGCAAGAAACAGATTTCAAGAGATAGATTGGACTCGTCTTTAAAGCACATGAAAAGCGGCAGAATTTCGACAATGATGCAGTTGGCCCAAAAGGGCGTATGCGTTTTTTCCTGATTATATCCAGGAAAAAACGCATACGCACTTTATGGGCAACGAAGCAAGCAAGCAATGCAAATGTGCACAACAAAGAAGTCTCATTTCCCACTGGTCAAAAGGGCCATCCTAAAAAATTGTAAAAACCAGAAATGCAGGACAGGCCATGGAGAACAGGGAGCCTTTATACGCTGATGGGCAGTGTGTGAACTGCCGAGAGCCACTCTGGAGAAGTGTATGGTGGTTCCTAAATCATCTAAAAAACAGAGCTACAGAGCATAGGACACTTCCAATCATGGGAGTATATCTAGGGAAGTCTAAAAATCAACAAGACACAAGCACACCACAGTTTAGGGCTACTCTGTTTACAAGAACCTCAACTTCAGTATACCTTAAATATCCCAGGAAAGAGAGCAATGGATAAAGAAGATGTGGTACTTATGTACAATGGAATATTTCTTCACCATGAAATCAATGTAATAAGGCTAGTAGAAGGATAAAGAGTGGATTTAGGTCCGATAATACTACTTGAAATAAGTCAAACAGAAAAGAAACATATCATAAGATATCACTTATAGAGGGAGGGTAAATATGGCTGCACAAGAAATGAATTACAGAACAGAACAGTGTCTCACATTTAGAAAACACACTTATTTCAGCTTAAGGGGAAAGGAGAGGCGGGGTGATGCATAAAACCAGAGTTTGAAATTAGCACAGATACCGTTCAATAAACCAAATAGATATTAGACAAGATCTACACCTTGCTCAATGAACTGGCCTCAACACACCCTATACACCGCAGAGAAATATATCTGAGTAATAAGAATCTTAAAACCCATGTATTGATATATCTCCATAAGGGAATCAAGTGTGTGCAGAGTGGGACAAACACAGCAGTGAAAATGAGCTAAACCCCATTATAGAAATAAATTTTAAAAACAAAATGCAGAAACAATGAAAGAGAGAAAAATTCTTACAAAATTCGCTCAGGGGCTGTGATGCAACCTGGATTGACCACATATAAACCCACAGCTGGATAAGACATAAGGCTGGACACTTGGGGCTGAGAGGATTGATGAGCTTTGGTGAGCAACTGCCAAAAGTTTAATGCAATACTTCATGCTACTCATTCCAAGGGTCCCAACACTCCAGGTTGAAGGGAATCTTCCTACAGCTAAACCATGCTTGGGAAACCCAGCGACTGGTATACCATATGATCGGGAAAGGTTTCTAAAACGCACCTCATTCTTCCTCTCCTGGGGCTCCGGATCGACATTCCAGCCGCTTTACCAAAAATATCCCCACATGGAGAGTCAATGTCTTTAAGTTCTAGTATCGCACAGTCTGCAGTTAGTGCGGAGGATGAATGGGAATAGGGGGAACCAGTGAGAAACTAGCTGTAGCGGTTTCAATGGGCACATGTCACTCTAAATTCACATCAGTAAGAAGAATAAACCAAAGGCACAGCAAGGTGCCCCAGAAGAAGAATAGGGCCTGAAGGAATCCTGTGGTTATGAGGCAAGATCACAAAAATAAGAGCTGAAAAATGGAGCTAAGGGCCACTGCAATTCAAAAACCTGCAGAGTTATAAAGGCCAACTATTTTCAAAAAATATATTGAGGTAAGGCTATGAAGAGGCATTGAAAGCAAGGCAGAATTGCAGGAAAACGATTTCAGGAGGTAGACTGGAATTGCATTGAAAGCATAGGAAAAGAGGCAGAACGTCCACAATGATTCACTTGGCAAAAAAGGGCGTATGCCTTTTTTCCTGAATTTATTCAGGAAAAAAGGCATACGCCCTTTTTGGCCAACCAATCAAGCTTGCAAAGGAAATCTGCACTACAATGAAGTCTCACTTCCCCCCGGTCAAAAGGGCCATCTGAAAAAAGTGTAAAATCCAGAAAGGCAGGACAGGCCATGGAGAACTGGGAGCCTTGTTATGCTGATGGGCGGGATGTAAATTGCCAACAGACACTCGGGAGAAGTGTATGGTGTTTCCTGAAACAACTAAAAAACTAAGCAACAGAGCCTAGGGCACTTCCACTTATGGTCCTATAGCTTAGGGAAATTAAAATCAAAAAGACACAGCCACCCCAAAGTTTGGGACGCCTCTGTTTACAAGAACCTCATTTACAGTACAAGTTCAACATCGCAGAAAGTGAAAAATGGATAAAGAAGTTGTGGTATTTACTTACAAAGCAATATCACTCAGCAATGAAATCTATGTCATCAGGCCCTTAGCAGCACAATGAGTGGATTCAGGTATGATGATTCTAACTGAAATAAGTCACACAGAAAAAGAAACATCATAAGATATCAGTAATACACGGAATGTAAACTTGGCTACACAGGAACTGAATTACAGAACAGAACAGGGTCTCAAATTTAGAAAACCAACTTATGCTTGCTTAAGGGTAAAGGTGAGTTGGGGTGCTGCATAAAACCAGAGATTGAAATGAGCACAGATAAAGTTCCTTAAGCCAAATATGGAATAGACAAGAGCTACTCCTTGCTCAACGAAATGGACTCAACACCGCATATTAAACGCCTAAGAATGTACCTGACTAGTAAGTATCTTAAAACCTATGGATTGCTATGTCTCCGAAAGAGAATCAAGCATGTGTACAGGGGCATAAACGCAGCAGTGATAGGATTGGAGAGGTTCGGTGAGCAAATGAAGACCCTTTGAAGTCATATTGCATAGTACCCATTCCACGGGTTTCAACTACCCAGGTTTAAGGTATTCTTCCTTCAGCTAAAACATGCATGTGGAACCTAGAGTACGATCAACCATGTGATCGGGAAACGTGTTCAAATATGTCTCAGTTTTCGTACCCTGGTACTCGGGTGCAACATTCCAGACGCTTTACTAACACCCTCCCGACTTGGAGAGTCAGTCCCTTTAACCTCCTGTTTGGCCCAGTTTGCAATTTCTGCGGAAGATGAACAGGAATAGCGAGAACCAATGAGAGACTAGCTGGAGGTGTCTGGACGGGCAAATTTAACTCTCATTTCCCACCAGGAAGTGGAATTAACCAAAGGCTCAGCGTTCCGTGCCGGAACCAGATTAGGGCCTGAAGCCATCCTGCGGTGTTGCGGCCAGGTCACAAGAAAGCGAGTTGAAGAAAGGAGCTCAGGGGCACTGTAATTCACAAACCTGCAGAGTTATAAATGACAGCTATCGTCCAAAAATATACTGAAGTAAGGCTGCCAAGAGGACTTGAAAGCGGGGCAGAATTGCAGGAAACCGATTTCAGGAGGTAGACTGGAATTGCATTGAAAGCATAGGAAAAGAGGCAGAACGTCCACAATGATGCACTTGGCCAAAAAGGGCGTATGCGTTTTTTCCTGAATATATTCAGGAATAAACGCATACGCCCTTTTTGGCCAACCAAGCAAGCTTGCAAAGGAAATCTGCACTACAATGAAGTCTCACTTCCCCCTGGTAAAAAGGGCCATCTGAAAAAAGTGTAAAATCCAGAAAGGCAGGACAGGCCATGGAGAACTGGGAGCCTTGTTATGCTGATGGGAGGGATGTAAATTGCCAACAGACACTCGGGAGAAGTGTATGGTGTTTCCTGAAACATCTAAAAAACAAAGCAACAGAGTCCAGGGCACTTCCACTTATGGTCCTATAGCTTAGGGAAATTAAAATCAAAAAGACACAGCCACCCCAAAGTTTGGGATGCCTCTGTTTACAAGAACCTCATTTACCGTACAAGTTCAATATCACAGAAAGTGAAAAATGGATGAAGAAGTTGTGGTACTTACGTACAATGCAGTATCACTCAACAATGAAATCTATGTCATCAGGCCCGTAGCAGCATAATGAGTGGATTCAGGTACGATGATTCTAACTGAAATAAGTCACACAGAAAAAGAAACATCAAAAGATATCACTAATACACAGAATGTAAACTTGGCTACACAGGAACTGAATTCCAAAACAGAACAGGGTCTCAAATTTAGAAAACCAACTTATGCTTGCTTAAGGGGAAAGGTGAGTTGGGGTGCTGCATAAAACCAGAGATTGAAATGAGCACAGATAAAGTTCCTTAAGCCAAATATGGAATAGACAAGAGCTACTCCTTGCTCAACGAAATGGACTCAACACCGCATATTAAACGCCTAAGAATGTACCTGACTAGTAAGTATCTTAAAACCTATGGATTGCTATGTCTCCGAAAGAGAATCAAGCATGTGTACAGGGGCATAAACGCAGCAGTGATAGGATTGGAGAGGTTCGGTGAGCAAATGAAGACCCTTTGAAGTCATATTGCATAGTACCCATTCCACGGTTTTCAACTACCCAGGTTTAAGGTATTGTTCCTTCAGCTAAAACATGCATGTGGAACCCAGAGTATGATCAACCGTGTGAACGGGAGACGTGTTCAAATATGTCTCAGTTTTCCTCCCCTGGTACTCGGGTGCAACATTCCAGACGCTTTCCTAACACCCTCCCGACTTGGAGAGTCAGTCCCTTTAACCTCCTGTTTGGCCCAGTTTGCAATTTCTGCGGAAGATGAACAGGAATAGCGAGAACCAATGAGAGACTAGCTGGAGGTGTCTGGACGGGCAAATTTAACTCTCATTTCCCACCAGGAAGAGGAATTAACCAAAGGCTCAGCTTGCCGTGCCGGAACCAGATTAGGGCCTGAAGCCATCCTGCGGTGTTGCGGCCAGCTCAAAAGAAAGCGAGTTGAAGAAAGGAGCTCAGGGACACTGTAATTCACAAACCTGCAGAGTTATAAATGACAGCTATCGTCCAAAAATATACTGAAGTAAGGCTGCCAAGAGGACTTGAAAGCGGGGCAGAATTGCAGGAAACCGATTTCAGGAGGTAGACTGGAATTGCATTGAAAGCATAGGAAAAGAGGCAGAACGTCCACAATGATGCACTTGGCCAAAAAGGGCGTATGCGTTTTTTCCTGAATATATTCAGGAAAAAACGCATACGCCCTTTTTGGCCAACCAAGCAAGCTTGCAAAGGAAATCTGCACTACAATGAAGTCTCACTTCCCCCCGGTCAAAAGGGCCATCTGAAAAAAGTGTAAAATCCAGAAAGGCAGGACAGGCCATGGAGAACTGGGAGCCTTGTTATGCTGATGGGCGGGATGTAAATTGCCAACAGCCACTCGGGAGAAGTGTATGGTGTTTCCTGAAACATCTAAAAAACAAAGCAACAGAGCCTAGGGCAATTCCACTTATGGTCCTATAGCTTAGGGAAATTAAAATCAAACAGACACAGCCACCCCAAAGTTTGGGACCCCTCTGTTTACAAGAACCTCGTTTACAGTACAAGTTCAACATCGCAGAAAGTGAAAAATGGATAAAGAAGTTGTGGTATTTACTTACAAAGCAATATCACTCAGCAATGAAATCTATGTCATCAGGCCCTTAGCAGCACAATGAGTGGATTCAGGTATGATGATTCTAACTGATATAAGTCACACAGAAAAAGAAACATCATAAGATATTAGTAATACACGGAATGTAAACTTGGCTACACAGGAACTGAATTACAGAACAGAACAGGGTCTCAAATTTAGAAAACCAACTTATGCTTGCTTAAGGGTAAAGGTGAGTTGGGGTGCTGCATAAAACCAGAGATTGAAATGAGCACAGATAAAGTTCCTTAAGCCAAATATGGAATAGACAAGAGCTACTCCTTGCTCAACGAAATGGACTCAACACCGCATATTAAACGCCTAAGAATGTACCTGACTAGTAAGTATCTTAAAACCTATGGATTGCTATGTCTCCAAAAGAGAATCAAGCGTCTGTACAGGGGGATAAACGCAGCAGTGATAGGATTGGAGAAGTTCGGTGAGCAAATGAAGACCCTTTGAAGTCATATTGCATGGTACCCATTCCACGGGTCTCAACTCTCCAGGTTTAAGGTATTCTTCCTTCAGCTAAAACATGCATGTGGAACCCAGAGTATGATCAACCGTGTGATCGGGAGACGTGTTCAAATATGTCTCAGTTTTCCTCCCCTGGTACTCGGGTGCAACATTCCAGACGCTTTACTAACACCCTCCCGACTTGGAGAGTCAGTCCCTTTAACCTCCTGTTTGGCCCAGTTTGCAATTTCTGCGGAAGATGAACAGGAATAGCGAGAACCAATGAGAGACTAGCTGGAGGTGTCTGGACGGGCAAATTTAACTCTCATTTCCCACCAGGAAGAGGAATTAACCAAAGGCTCAGCTTGCCGTGCCAGAACCAGATTAGGGCCTGAAGCCATCCTGCGGTGTTGCGGCCAGCTCAAAAGAAAGCGAGTTGAAGAAAGGAGCTCAGGGACACTGTAATTCACAAACCTGCAGAGTTATAAATGACAGCTATCGTCCAAAAATATACTGAAGTAAGGCTGCCAAGAGGACTTGAAAGCGGGGCAGAATTGCAGGAAACCGATTTCAGGAGGTAGACTGGAATTGCATTGAAAGCATAGGAAAAGAGGCAGAACGTCCACAATGATGCACTTGGCCAAAAAGGGCGTATGCGTTTTTTCCTGAATATATTCAGGAAAAAACGCATACGCCCTTTTTGGCCAACCAAGCAAGCTTGCAAAGGAAATCTGCACTACAATGAAGTCTCACTTCCCCCCGGTCAAAAGGGCCATCTGAAAAAAGTGTAAAATCCAGAAAGGCAGGACAGGCCATGGAGAACTGGGAGCCTTGTTATGCTGATGGGCGGGATGTAAATTGCCAACAGCCACTCGGGAGAAGTGTATGGTGTTTCCTGAAACATCTAAAAAACAAAGCAACAGAGCCTAGGGCAATTCCACTTATGGTCCTATAGCTTAGGGAAATTAAAATCAAAAAGACACAGCCACCCCAAAGTTTGGGACCCCTCTGTTTACAAGAACCTCGTTTACAGTACAAGTTCAACATCGCAGAAAGTGAAAAATGGATAAAGAAGTTGTGGTATTTACTTACAAAGCAATATCACTCAGCAATGAAATCTATGTCATCAGGCCCTTAGCAGCACAATGAGTGGATTCAGGTATGATGATTCTAACTGATATAAGTCACACAGAAAAAGAAACATCATAAGATATTAGTAATACACGGAATGTAAACTTGGCTACACAGGAACTGAATTACAGAACAGAACAGGGTCTCAAATTTAGAAAACCAACTTATGCTTGCTTAAGGGTAAAGGTGAGTTGGGGTGCTGCATAAAACCAGAGATTGAAATGAGCACAGATAAAGTTCCTTAAGCCAAATATGGAATAGACAAGAGCTACTCCTTGCTCAACGAAATGGACTCAACACCGCATATTAAACGCCTAAGAATGTACCTGACTAGTAAGTATCTTAAAACCTATGGATTGCTATGTCTCCGAAAGAGAATCAAGCATGTGTACAGGGGCATAAACGCAGCAGTGATAGGATTGGAGAAGTTCGGTGAGCAAATGAAGACCCTTTGAAGTCATATTGCATGGTACCCATTCCACGGGTCTCAACTCTCCAGGTTTAAGGTATTCTTCCTTCAGCTAAAACATGCATGTGGAACCCAGAGTATGATCAACCGTGTGATCGGGAGACGTGTTCAAATATGTCTCAGTTTTCCTCCCCTGGTACTCGGGTGCAACATTCCAGACGCTTTACTAACACCCTCCCGACTTGGAGAGTCAGTCCCTTTAACCTCCTGTTTGGCCCAGTTTGCAATTTCTGCGGAAGATGAACAGGAATAGCGAGAACCAATGAGAGACTAGCTGGAGGTGTCTGGACGGGCAAATTTAACTCTCATTTCCCACCAGGAAGAGGAATTAACCAAAGGCTCAGCTTGCCGTGCCGGAACCAGATTAGGGCCTGAAGCCATCCTGCGGTGTTGCGGCCAGCTCAAAAGAAAGCGAGTTGAAGAAAGGAGCTCAGGGACACTGTAATTCACAAACCTGCAGAGTTATAAATGACAGCTATCGTCCAAAAATATACTGAAGTAAGGCTGCCAAGAGGACTTGAAAGCGGGGCAGAATTGCAGGAAACCGATTTCAGGAGGTAGACTGGAATTGCATTGAAAGCATAGGAAAAGAGGCAGAACGTCCACAATGATGCACTTGGCCAAAAAGGGCGTATGCGTTTTTTCCTGAATATATTCAGGAAAAAACGCATACGCCCTTTTTGGCCAACCAAGCAAGCTTGCAAAGGAAATCTGCACTACAATGAAGTCTCACTTCCCCCCGGTCAAAAGGGCCATCTGAAAAAAGTGTAAAATCCAGAAAGGCAGGACAGGCCATGGAGAACTGGGAGCCTTGTTATGCTGATGGGCGGGATGTAAATTGCCAACAGCCACTCGGGAGAAGTGTATGGTGTTTCCTGAAACATCTAAAAAACAAAGCAACAGAGCCTAGGGCAATTCCACTTATGGTCCTATAGCTTAGGGAAATTAAAATCAAAAAGACACAGCCACCCCAAAGTTTGGGACCCCTCTGTTTACAAGAACCTCGTTTACAGTACAAGTTCAACATCGCAGAAAGTGAAAAATGGATAAAGAAGTTGTGGTATTTACTTACAAAGCAATATCACTCAGCAATGAAATCTATGTCATCAGGCCCTTAGCAGCACAATGAGTGGATTCAGGTATGATGATTCTAACTGATATAAGTCACACAGAAAAAGAAACATCATAAGATATTAGTAATACACGGAATGTAAACTTGGCTACACAGGAACTGAATTACAGAACAGAACAGGGTCTCAAATTTAGAAAACCAACTTATGCTTGCTTAAGGGTAAAGGTGAGTTGGGGTGCTGCATAAAACCAGAGATTGAAATGAGCACAGATAAAGTTCCTGAAGCCAAATATGGAATAGACAAGAGCTACTCCTTGCTCAACGAAATGGACTCAACACCGCATATTAAACGCCTAAGAATGTACCTGACTAGTAAGTATCTTAAAACCTATGGATTGCTATGTCTCCAAAAGAGAATCAAGCGTCTGTACAGGGGGATAAACGCAGCAGTGATAGGATTGGAGAAGTTCGGTGAGCAAATGAAGACCCTTTGAAGTCATATTGCATGGTACCCATTACACGGGTCTCAACTCTCCAGGTTTAAGGTATTCTTCCTTCAGCTAAAACATGCATGTGGAACCCAGAGTATGATCAACCGTGTGATCGGGAGACGTGTTCAAATATGTCTCAGTTTTCCTCCCCTGGTACTCGGGTGCAACATTCCAGACGCTTTACTAACACCCTCCCGACTTGGAGAGTCAGTCCCTTTAACCTCCTGTTTGGCCCAGTTTGCAATTTCTGCGGAAGATGAACAGGAATAGCGAGAACCAATGAGAGACTAGCTGGAGGTGTCTGGACGGGCAAATTTAACTCTCATTTCCCACCAGGAAGAGGAATTAACCAAAGGCTCAGCTTGCCGTGCCGGAACCAGATTAGGGCCTGAAGCCATCCTGCGGTGTTGCGGCCAGCTCAAAAGAAAGCGAGTTGAAGAAAGGAGCTCAGGGGCACTGTAATTCACAAACCTGCAGAGCTATAAATGACAGCTATCGTCCAAAAATATACTGAAGTAAGGCTGCCAAGAGGACTTGAAAGCGGGGCAGAATTGCAGGAAACCGATTTCAGGAGGTAGACTGGAATTGCATTGAAAGCATAGGAAAAGAGGCAGAACGTCCACAATGATGCACTTGGCCAAAAAGGGCGTATGCGTTTTTTCCTGAATATATTCAGGAAAAAACGCATACGCCCTTTTTGGCCAACCAAGCAAGCTTGCAAAGGAAATCTGCACTACAATGAAGTCTCACTTCCCCCCGGTCAAAAGGGCCATCTGAAAAAAGTGTAAAATCCAGAAAGGCAGGACAGGCCATGGAGAACTGGGAGCCTTGTTATGCTGATGGGCGGGATGTAAATTGCCAACAGACACTCGGGAGAAGTGTATGGTGTTTCCTGAAACATCTAAAAAACAAAGCAACAGAGCCTAGGGCACTTCCACTTATGGTCCTATAGCTTAGGGAAATTAAAATCAAAAAGACACAGCCACCCCAAAGTTTGGGACGCCTCTGTTTACAAGAACCTCGTTTACAGTACAAGTTCAACATCGCAGAAAGTGAAAAATGGATAAAGAAGTTGTGGTATTTACTTACAAAGCAATATCACTCAGCAATGAAATCTATGTCATCAGGCCCTTAGCAGCACAATGAGTGGATTCAGGTATGATGATTCTAACTGATATAAGTCACACAGAAAAAGAAACATCATAAGATATTAGTAATACACGGAATGTAAACTTGGCTACACAGGAACTGAATTACAGAACAGAACAGGGTCTCAAATTTAGAAAACCAACTTATGCTTGCTTAAGGGTAAAGGTGAGTTGGGGTGCTGCATAAAACCAGAGATTGAAATGAGCACAGATAAAGTTCCTTAAGCCAAATATGGAATAGACAAGAGCTACTCCTTGCTCAACGAAATGGACTCAACACCGCATATTAAACGCCTAAGAATGTACCTGACTAGTAAGTATCTTAAAACCTATGGATTGCTATGTCTCCGAAAGAGAATCAAGCATGTGTACAGGGGCATAAACGCAGCAGTGATAGGATTGGAGAGGTTCGGTGAGCAAATGAAGACCCTTTGAAGTCATATTGCATGGTACCCATTCCACGGGTTTCAACTACCCAGGTTTAAGGTATTCTACCTTCAGCTAAAACATGCATGTGGAAACTAGAGTATGATCAACCATGTGATCGGGAAACGTGTTCAAATATGTCTCAGTTTTCGTACCCTGGTACTCGGGTGCAACATTCCAGACGCTTTACTAACACCCTCCCGACTTGGAGAGTCAGTCCCTTTAACCTCCTGTTTGGCCCAGTTTGCAATTTCTGCGGAAGATGAACAGGAATAGCGAGAACCAATGAGAGACTAGCTGGAGGTTTCTGGACGGGCAAATTTAACTCTCATTTCCCACCAGGAAGAGGAATTAACCAAAGCTCATCTTGCCGTGCCGGAACCAGATTAGGGCCTGAAGCCATCCTGCGGTGTTGCGGCCAGGTCACAAGAAAGCGAGTTGAAGAAAGGAGCTCAGGGGCACTGTAATTCACAAACCTGCAGAGTTATAAATGACAGCTATCGTCCAAAAATATACTGAAGTAAGGCTGCCAAGAGGACTTGAAAGCGGGGCAGAATTGCAGGAAACCGATTTCAGGAGGTAGACTGGAATTGCATTGAAAGCATAGGAAAAGAGGCAGAACGTCCACAATGATGCACTTGGCCAAAAAGGGCGTATGCGTTTTTTCCTGAATATATTCAGGAAAAAACGCATACGCCCTTTTTGGCCAACCAAGCAAGCTTGCAAAGGAAATCTGCACTACAATGAAGTCTCACTTCCCCCCGGTCAAAAGGGCCATCTGAAAAAAGTGTAAAATCCAGAAAGGCAGGACAGGCCATGGAGAACTGGGAGCCTTTTTATGCTGATGGGAGGGACGTAAATTGCCAACAGCCACTCGGGAGAAGTGTATGGTGTTTCCTGAAACATCTAAAAAACAAAGCAACAGAGCCTAGGGCACTTCCACTTATGGTCCTATAGCTTAGGGAAATTAAAATCAAAAAGACACAGCCACCCCAAAGTTTGGGACGCCTCTGTTTACAAGAACCTCGTTTACAGTACAAGTTCAACATCGCAGAAAGTGAAAAATGGATAAAGAAGTTGTGGTATTTACTTACAAAGCAATATCACTCAGCAATGAAATCTATGTCATCAGGCCCTTAGCAGCACAATGAGTGGATTCAGGTATGATGATTCTAACTGAAATAAGTCACACAGAAAAAGAAACATCATAAGATATCAGTAATACACGGAATGTAAACTTGGCTACACAGGAACTGAATTACAGAACAGAACAGGGTCTCAAATTTAGAAAACCAACTTATGCTTGCTTAAGGGTAAAGGTGAGTTGGGGTGCTGCATAAAACCAGAGATTGAAATGAGCACAGATAAAGTTCCTTAAGCCAAATATGGAATAGACAAGAGCTACTCCTTGCTCAACGAAATGGACTCAACACCGCATATTAAACGCCTAAGAATGTACCTGACTAGTAAGTATCTTAAAACCTATGGATTGCTATGTCTCCAAAAGAGAATCAAGCATGTGTACAGGGGCATAAACGCAGCAGTGATAGGATTGGAGAGGTTCGGTGAGCAAATGAAGACCCTTTGAAGTCATATTGCATGGTACCCATTCCACGGGTTTCAACTACCCAGGTTTAAGGTATTCTACCTTCAGCTAAAACATGCATGTGGAAACTAGAGTATGATCAACCATGTGATCGGGAAACGTGTTCAAATATGTCTCAGTTTTCGTACCCTGGTACTCGGGTGCAACATTCCAGACGCTTTACTAACATCCTCCCGACTTGGAGAGTCAGTCCCTTTAACCTCCTGTTTGGCCCAGTTTGAAATTTCTATGGAAGATGAACAGGAATAGCGAGAACCAATGAGAGACTAGCTGGAGGTGTCTGGACGGGCAAATTTAACTCTCATTTCCCACCAGGAAGAGGAATTAACCAAAGGCTCAGCTTGCCGTGCCGGAACCAGATTAGGGCCTGAAGCCATCCTGTGGTGTTGCGGCCAGCTCAAAAGAAAGCGAGTTGAAGAAAGGAGCTCAGGGGCACTGTAATTCACAAACCTGCAGAGTTATAAATGACAGCTATCGTCCAAAAATATACTGAAGTAAGGCTGCCAAGAGGACTTGAAAGCGGGGCAGAATTGCAGGAAACCGATTTCAGGAGGTAGACTGGAATTGCATTGAAAGCATAGGAAAAGAGGCAGAACGTCCACAATGATGCACTTGGCCAAAAAGGGCGTATGCGTTTTTTCCTGAATATATTCAGGAAAAAACGCATACGCCCTTTTTGGCCAACCAAGCAAGCTTGCAAAGGAAATCTGCACTACAATGAAGTCTCACTTCCCCCCGGTCAAAAGGGCCATCTGAAAAAAGTGTAAAATCCAGAAAGGCAGGACAGGCCATGGAGAACTGGGAGCCTTGTTATGCTGATGGGCGGGATGTAAATTGCCAACAGACACTCGGGAGAAGTGTATGGTGTTTCCTGAAACATCTAAAAAACAAAGCAACAGAGCCTAGGGCACTTCCACTTATGGTCCTATAGCTTAGGGAAATTAAAATCAAAAAGACACAGCCACCCCAAAGTTTGGGACGCCTCTGTTTACAAGAACCTCATTTACCGTACAAGTTCAATATCACAGAAAGTGAAAAATGGATAAAGAAGTTGTGGTACTTACGTACAATGCAGTATCACTCAACAATGAAATCTATGTCATCAGGCCCGTAGCAGCATAATGAGTGGATTCAGGTACGATGATTCTAACTGAAATAAGTCACACAGAAAAAGAAACATCATAAGATATCACTAATACACAGAATGTAAACTTGGCTACACAGGAACTGAATTCCAAAACAGAACAGGGTCTCAAATTTAGAAAACCAACATATGCTTGCTTAAGGGGAAAGGTGAGTTGGGGTGCTGCATAAAACCAGAGATTGAAATGAGCACAGATAAAGTTCCTTAAGCCAAATATGGAATAGACAAGAGCTACTCCTTGCTCAACGAAATGGACTCAACACCCCATATTAAATGCCTAAGAATGTACCTGACTAGTAAGTATCTTAAAACCTATGGATTGCTATGTCTCCAAAAGAGAATCAAGCGTCTGTACAGGGGGATAAACGCAGCAGTGATAGGATTGGAGAAGTTCGGTGAGCAAATGAAGACCCTTTGAAGTCATATTGCATGGTACCCATTCCACGGGTCTCAACTCTCCAGGTTTAAGGTATTCTTCCTTCAGCTAAAACATGCATGTGGAACCCAGAGTATGATCAACCGTGTGAACGGGAGACGTGTTCAAATATGTCTCAGTTTTCCTCCCCTGGTACTCGGGTGCAAAATTCCAGACGCTTTACTAACACCCTCCCGACTTGGAGAGTCAGTCCCTTTAACCTCCTGTTTGGCCCAGTTTGCAATTTCTGCGGAAGATGAACAGGAATAGCGAGAACCAATGAGAGACTAGCTGGAGGTGTCTGGACGGGCAAATTTAACTCTCATTTCCCACCAGGAAGAGGAATTAACCAAAGGCTCAGCGTGCCGTGCCGGAACCAGATTAGGGCCTGAAGCCATCCTGCGGTGTTGCGGCCAGCTCAAAAGAAAGCGAGTTGAAGAAAGGAGCTCAGGGGCACTGTAATTCACAAACCTGCAGAGTTATAAATGACAGCTATCGTCCAAAAATATACTGAAGTAAGGCTGCCAAGAGGACTTGAAAGCGGGGCAGAATTGCAGGAGACCGATTTCAGGAGGTAGACTGGAATTGCATTGAAAGCATAGGAAAAGAGGCAGAACGTCCACAATGATGCACTTGGCCAAAAAGGACGTATGCGTTTTTTCCTGAATATATTCAGGAAAAAACGCATACGTCCTTTTTGGCCAACCAAGCAAGCTTGCAAAGGAAATCTGCACTACAATGAAGTCTCACTTCCCCCCGGTCAAAAGGGCCATCTGAAAAAAGTGTAAAATCCAGAAAGGCAGGACAGGCCATGGAGAACTGGGAGCCTTGTTATGCTGATGGGCGGGATGTAAATTGCCAACAGACACTCGGGAGAAGTGTATGGTGTTTCCTGAAACATCTAAAAAACAAAGCAACAGAGCCTAGGGCACTTCCACTTATGGTCCTATAGCTTAGGGAAATTAAAATCAAAAAGACACAGCCACCCCAAAGTTTGGGACGCCTCTGTTTACAAGAACCTCATTTACCGTACAAGTTCAATATCACAGAAAGTGAAAAATGGATAAAGAAGTTGTGGTACTTACGTACAATGCAGTATCACTCAACAATGAAATCTATGTCATCAGGCCCGTAGCAGCATAATGAGTGGATTCAGGTACGATGATTCTAACTGAAATAAGTCACACAGAAAAAGAAACATCATAAGATATCACTAATACACAGAATGTAAACTTGGCTACACAGGAACTGAATTCCAAAACAGAACAGGGTCTCAAATTTAGAAAACCAACTTATGCTTGCTTAAGGGGAAAGGTGAGTTGGGGTGCTGCATAAAACCAGAGATTGAAATGAGCACAGATAAAGTTCCTGAAGCCAAATATGGAATAGACAAGAGCTACTCCTTGCTCAACGAAATGGACTCAACACCGCATATTAAACGCCTAAGAATGTACCTGACTAGTAAGTATCTTAAAACCTATGGATTGCTATGTCTCCGAAAGAGAATCAAGCATGTGTACAGGGGCATAAACGCAGCAGTGATAGGATTGGAGAGGTTCGGTGAGCAAATGAAGACCCTTTGAAGTCATATTGCATGGTACCCATTCCACGGGTTTCAACTACCCAGGTTTAAGGTATTCTACCTTCAGCTAAAACATGCATGTGGAAACTAGAGTATGATCAACCATGTGATCGGGAAACGTGTTCAAATATGTCTCAGTTTTCGTACCTGGTACTCGGGTGCAACATTCCAGACGCTTTACTAACACCCTCCCGACTTGGAGAGTCAGTCCCTTTAACCTCCTGTTTGGCCCAGTTTGCAATTTCTGTGGAAGATGAACAGGAATAGCGAGAACCAATGAGAGACTAGCTGGAGGTGTCTGGACGGGCAAATTTAACTCTCATTTCCCACCAGGAAGAGGAATTAACCAAAGGCTCAGCTTGCCGTGCCGGAACCAGATTAGGGCCTGAAGCCATCCTGCAGTGTTGCGGCCAGCTCAAAAGAAAGCGAGTTGAAGAAAGGAGCTCAGGGGCACTGTAATTCACAAACCTGCAGAGTTATAAATGACAGCTATCGTCCAAAAATATACTGAAGTAAGGCTGCCAAGAGGACTTGAAAGCGGGGCAGAATTGCAGGAAACTGATTTCAGGAGGTAGACTGGAATTGCATTGAAAGCATAGGAAAAGAGGCAGAAAGTCCACAATGATGCACTTGGCCAAAAAGGGCGTATGCGTTTTTTCCTGAATATATTCAGGAAAAAACGCATACGCCCTTTTTGGCCAACCAAGCAAGCTTGCAAAGGAAATCTGCACTACAATGAAGTCTCACTTCCCCCCGGTCAAAAGGGCCATCTGAAAAAAGTGTAAAATCCAGAAAGGCAGGACAGGCCATGGAGAACTGGGAGCCTTGTTATGCTGATGGGCGGGATGTAAATTGCCAACAGCCACTCGGGAGAAGTGTATGGTGTTTCCTGAAACATCTAAAAAACAAAGCAACAGAGCCTAGGGCACTTCCACTTATGGTCCTATAGCTTAGGGAAATTAAAATCAAAAAGACACAGCCACCCCAAAGTTTGGGACGCCTCTGTTTACAAGAACCTCATTTACCGTACAAGTTCAATATCACAGAAAGTGAAAAATGGATAAAGAAGTTGTGGTACTTACGTACAATGCAGTATCACTCAACAATGAAATCTATGTCATCAGGCCCGTAGCAGCATAATGAGTGGATTCAGGTACGATGATTCTAACTGAAATAAGTCACACAGAAAAAGAAACATCATAAGATATCACTAATACACAGAATGTAAACTTGGCTACACAGGAACTGAATTCCAAAACAGAACAGGGTCTCAAATTTAGAAAACTAACTTATGCTTGCTTAAGGGGAAAGGTGAGTTGGGGTGCTGCATAAAACCAGAGATTGAAATGAGCACAGATAAAGTTCCTTAAGCCAAATATGGAATAGACAAGAGCTACTCCTTGCTCAACGAAATGGACTCAACACCCCATATTAAATGCCTAAGAATGTACCTGACTAGTAAGTATCTTAAAACCTATGGATTGCTATGTCTCCAAAAGAGAATCAAGCGTCTGTACAGGGGGATAAACGCAGCAGTGATAGGATTAGAGAAGTTCGGTGAGCAAATGAAGACCCTTTGAAGTCATATTGCATGGTACCCATTCCACGGGTCTCAACTCTCCAGGTTTAAGGTATTCTTCCTTCAGCTAAAACATGCATGTGGAACCCAGAGTATGATCAACCGTGTGAACGGGAGACGTGTTCAAATATGTCTCAGTTTTCGTACCCTGGTACTCGGGTGCAACATTCCAGACGCTTTACTAACACTCTCCCCACTTGGAGAGTCAGCGCCTTTAACCTCCTGTTTGGCCCAGTTTGCAATTTCTGCGGAAGATGAACAGGAATAGCGAGAACCAATGAGAGACTAGCTGGAGGTGTCTGGACGGGCAAATTTAACTCTCATTTCCCACCAGGAAGAGGAAATAACCAAAGGCTCATCGTGCCGTGACGGAACCAGATTAGGGCCTGAAGCCATCCTGCGGTGTTGCGGCCAGCTCAAAAGAAAGCGAGTTGAAGAAAGGAGCTCAGGGGCACTGTAATTCACAAACCTGCAGAGTTATAAATGACAGCTATCGTCCAAAAATATACTGAAGTAAGGCTGCCAAGAGGACTTGAAAGCGGGGCAGAATTGCAGGAAACCGATTTCAGGAGGTAGACTGGAATTGCATTGAAAGCATAGGAAAAGAGGCAGAACGTCCACAATGATGCACTTGGCCAAAAAGGGCGTATGCGTTTTTTCCTGAATATATTCAGGAAAAAACGCATACGCCCTTTTTGGCCAACCAAGCAAGCTTGCAAAGGAAATCTGCACTACAATGAAGTCTCACTTCCCCCCGGTCAAAAGGGCCATCTGAAAAAAGTGTAAAATCCAGAAAGGCAGGACAGGCCATGGAGAACTGGGAGCCTTGTTATGCTGATGGGCGGGATGTAAATTGCCAACAGACACTCGGGAGAAGTGTATGGTGTTTCCTGAAACATCTAAAAAACAAAGCAACAGAGCCTAGGGCACTTCCACTTATGGTCCTATAGCTTAGGGAAATTAAAATCAAAAAGACACAGCCACCCCAAAGTTTGGGACGCCTCTGTTTACAAGAACCTCATTTACCGTACAAGTTCAATATCACAGAAAGTGAAAAATGGATAAAGAAGTTGTGGTACTTACGTACAATGCAGTATCACTCAACAATGAAATCTATGTCATCAGGCCCGTAGCAGCATAATGAGTGGATTCAGGTACGATGATTCTAACTGAAATAAGTCACACAGAAAAAGAAACATCATAAGATATCACTAATACACAGAATGTAAACTTGGCTACACAGGAACTGAATTCCAAAACAGAACAGGGTCTCAAATTTAGAAAACCAACATATGCTTGCTTAAGGGGAAAGGTGAGTTGGGGTGCTGCATAAAACCAGAGATTGAAATGAGCACAGATAAAGTTCCTTAAGCCAAATATGGAATAGACAAGAGCTACTCCTTGCTCAACGAAATGGACTCAACACCCCATATTAAATGCCTAAGAATGTACCTGACTAGTAAGTATCTTAAAACCTATGGATTGCTATGTCTCCAAAAGAGAATCAAGCATCTGTACAGGGGGATAAACGCAGCAGTGATAGGATTGGAGAAGTTCGGTGAGCAAATGAAGACCCTTTGAAGTCATATTGCATGGTACCCATTACACGGGTCTCAACTCTCCAGGTTTAAGGTATTCTTCCTTCAGCTAAAACATGCATGTGGAACCCAGAGTATGATCAACCGTGTGAACGGGAGACGTGTTCAAATATGTCTCAGTTTTCCTCCCCTGGTACTCGGGTGCAACATTCCAGACGCTTTACTAACACCCTCCCGACTTGGAGAGTCAGTCCCTTTAACCTCCTGTTTGGCCCAGTTTGCAATTTCTGCGGAAGATGAACAGGAATAGCGAGAACCAATGATAGACTAGCTGGAGGTGTCTGGACGGGCAAATTTAACTCTCATTTCCCACCAGGAAGAGGAATTAACCAAAGGCTCAGCGTTCCGTGCCGGAACCAGATTAGGGCCTGTAGCCATCCTGCGGTGTTGCGGCCAGCTCAAAAGAAAGCGAGTTGAAGAAAGGAGCTCAGGGGCACTGTAATTCACAAACCTGCAGAGTTATAAATGACAGCTATCGTCCAAAAATATACTGAAGTAAGGCTGCCAAGAGGACTTGAAAGCGGGGCAGAATTGCAGGAAACCGATTTCAGGAGGTAGACTGGAATTGCATTGAAAGCATAGGAAAAGAGGTAGAACGTCCACAATGATGCACTTGGCCAAAAAGGGCGTATACGTTTTTTCCTGAATATATTCAGGAAAAAACGCATACGCACTTTTCGGCCAACCAAGCAAACTTGCAAAGGAAATCTGCACTACAATGAAGTCTCACTTCCCCCCGGTCAAAAGGGCCATCTGAAAAAAGTGTAAAATCCAGAAAGGCAGGACAGGCCATGGAGAACTGGGAGCCTTGTTATGCTGATGGGCGGGATGTAAATTGCCAACAGACACTCGGGAGAAGTGTATGGTGTTTCCTGAAACATCTAAAAAACAAAGCAACAGAGCCTAGGGCACTTCCACTTATGGTCCTATAGCTTAGGGAAATTAAAATCAAAAAGACACAGCCACCCCAAAGTTTGGGACGCCTCTGTTTACAAGAACCTCGTTTACAGTACAAGTTCAACATCGCAGAAAGTGAAAAATGGATAAAGAAGTTGTGGTATTTACTTACAAAGCAATATCACTCAGCAATGAAATCTATGTCATCAGGCCCTTAGCAGCACAATGAGTGGATTCAGGTATGATGATTCTAACTGATATAAGTCACACAGAAAAAGAAACATCATAAGATATCAGTAATACACGGAATGTAAACTTGGCTACACAGGAACTGAATTACAGAACAGAACAGGGTCTCAAATTTAGAAAACCAACTTATGCTTGCTTAAGGGTAAAGGTGAGTTGGGGTGCTGCATAAAACCAGAGATTGAAATGAGCACAGATAAAGTTCCTTAAGCCAAATATGGAATAGACAAGAGCTACTCCTTGCTCAACGAAATGGACTCAACACCGCATATTAAACGCCTAAGAATGTACCTGACTAGTAAGTATCTTAAAACCTATGCATTGCTATGTCTCCGAAAGAGAATCAAGCATGTGTACAGGGGCATAAATGCAGCAGTGATAGGATTGGAGAGGTTCGGTGAGCAAATGAAGACCTTTTGAAGTCATATTGCATGGTACCCATTCCACGGGTTTCAACTACCCAGGTTTAAGGTATTCTACCTTCAGCTAAAACATGCATGTGGAAACTAGAGTATGATCAACCATGTGATCGGGAAACGTGTTCAAATATGTCTCAGTTTTCGTACCTGGTACTCGGGTGCAACATTCCAGACGCTTTACTAACACCCTCCCGACTTGGAGAGTCAGTCCCTTTAACCTCCTGTTTGGCCCAGTTTGCAATTTCTGTGGAAGATGAACAGGAATAGCGAGAACCAATGAGAGACTAGCTGGAGGTGTCTGGACGGGCAAATTTAACTCTCATTTCCCACCAGGAAGAGGAATTAACCAAAGGCTCAGCTTGCCGTGCCGGAACCAGATTAGGGCCTGAAGCCATCCTGCGGTGTTGCAGCCAGCTCAAAAGAAAGCGAGTTGAAGAAAGGAGCTCAGGGGCACTGTAATTCACAAACCTGCAGAGTTATAAATGACAGCTATCGTCCAAAAATATACTGAAGTAAGGCTGCCAAGAGGACTTGAAAGCGGGGCAGAATTGCAGGAAACTGATTTCAGGAGGTAGACTGGAATTGCATTGAAAGCATAGGAAAAGAGGCAGAACGTCCACAATGATGCACTTGGCCAAAAAGGGCGTATGCGTTTTTTCCTGAATATATTCAGGAAAAAACGCATACGCCCTTTTTGGCCAACCAAGCAAGCTTGCAAAGGAAATCTGCACTACAATGAAGTCTCACTTCCCCCCGGTCAAAAGGGCCATCTGAAAAAAGTGTAAAATCCAGAAAGGCAGGACAGGCCATGGAGAACTGGGAGCCTTGTTATGCTGATGGGCGGGATGTAAATTGCCAACAGCCACTCGGGAGAAGTGTATGGTGTTTCCTGAAACATCTAAAAAACAAAGCAACAGAGCCTAGGGCACTTCCACTTATGGTCCTATAGCTTAGGGAAATTAAAATCAAAAAGACACAGCCACCCCAAAGTTTGGGACGCCTCTGTTTACAAGAACCTCATTTACCGTACAAGTTCAATATCACAGAAAGTGAAAAATGGATAAAGAAGTTGTGGTACTTACGTACAATGCAGTATCACTCAACAATGAAATCTATGTCATCAGGCCCGTAGCAGCATAATGAGTGGATTCAGGTACGATGATTCTAACTGAAATAAGTCACACAGAAAAAGAAACATCATAAGATATCACTAATACACAGAATGTAAACTTGGCTACTAAGGAACTGAATTCCAAAACAGAACAGGGTCTCAAATTTAGAAAACCAACTTATGCTTGCTTAAGGGGAAAGGTGAGTTGGGGTGCTGCATAAAACCAGAGATTGAAATGAGCACAGATAAAGTTCCTTAAGCCAAATATGGAATAGACAAGAGCTACTCCTTGCTCAACGAAATGGACTCAACACCCCATATTAAATGCCTAAGAATGTACCTGACTATTAAGTATCTTAAAACCTATGGATTGCTATGTCTCCAAAAGAGAATCAAGCGTCTGTACAGGGGGATAAACGCAGCAGTGATAGGATTGGAGAAGTTCGGTGAGCAAATGAAGACCCTTTGAAGTCATATTGCATGGTACCCATTCCACGGGTCTCAACTCTCCAGGTTTAAGGTATTCTTCCTTCAGCTAAAACATGCATGTGGAACCCAGAGTATGATCAACCGTGTGAACGGGAGACGTGTTCAAATATGTCTCAGTTTTCCTCCCCTGGTACTCGGGTGCAACATTCCAGACGCTTTACTAACACCCTCCCGACTTGGAGAGTCAGTCCCTTTAACCTCCTGTTTGGCCCAGTTTGCAATTTCTGCGGAAGATGAACAGGAATAGCGAGAACCAATGAGAGACTAGCTGGAGGTGTCTGGACGGGCAAATTTAACTCTCATTTCCCACCAGGAAGAGGAATTAACCAAAGGCTCAGCGTGCCGTGCCGGAACCAGATTAGGGCCTGAAGCCATCCTGCGGTGTTGCGGCCAGCTCAAAAGAAAGCGAGTTGAAGAAAGGAGCTCAGGGGCACTGTAATTCACAAACCTGCAGAGTTATAAATGACAGCTATCGTCCAAAAATATACTGAAGTAAGGCTGCCAAGAGGACTTGAAAGCGGGGCAGAATTGCAGGAGACCGATTTCAGGAGGTAGACTGGAATTGCATTGAAAGCATAGGAAAAGAGGCAGAACGTCCACAATGATGCACTTGGCCAAAAAGGACGTATGCGTTTTTTCCTGAATATATTCAGGAAAAAACGCATACGTCCTTTTTGGCCAACCAAGCAAGCTTGCAAAGGAAATCTGCACTACAATGAAGTCTCACTTCACCCCGGTCAAAAGGGCCATCTGAAAAAAGTGTAAAATCCAGAAAGGCAGGACAGGCCATGGAGAACTGGGAGCCTTGTTATGCTGATGGGCGGGATGTAAATTGCCAACAGACACTCGGGAGAAGTGTATGGTGTTTCCTGAAACATCTAAAAAACAAAGCAACAGAGCCTAGGGCACTTCCACTTATGGTCCTATAGCTTAGGGAAATTAAAATCAAAAAGACACAGCCACCCCAAAGTTTGGGACGCCTCTGTTTACAAGAACCTCATTTACCGTACAAGTTCAATATCACAGAAAGTGAAAAATGGATAAAGAAGTTGTGGTACTTACGTACAATGCAGTATCACTCAACAATGAAATCTATGTCATCAGGCCCGTAGCAGCATAATGAGTGGATTCAGGTACGATGATTCTAACTGAAATAAGTCACACAGAAAAAGAAACATCATAAGATATCACTAATACACAGAATGTAAACTTGGCTACACAGGAACTGAATTCCAAAACAGAACAGGGTCTCAAGTTTAGAAAACCAACTTATGCTTGCTTAAGGGGAAAGGTGAGTTGGGGTGCTGCATAAAACCAGAGATTGAAATGAGCACAGATAAAGTTCCTGAAGCCAAATATGGAATAGACAAGAGCTACTCCTTGCTCAACGAAATGGACTCAACACCGCATATTAAACGCCTAAGAATGTACCTGACTAGTAAGTATCTTAAAACCTATGGATTGCTATGTCTCCGAAAGAGAATCAAGCATGTGTACAGGGGCATAAACGCAGCAGTGATAGGATTGGAGAGGTTCGGTGAGCAAATGAAGACCCTTTGAAGTCATATTGCATGGTACCCATTCCACGGGTTTCAACTACCCAGGTTTAAGGTATTCTACCTTCAGCTAAAACATGCATGTGGAAACTAGAGTATGATCAACCATGTGATCGGGAAACGTGTTCAAATATGTCTCAGTTTTCGTACCTGGTACTCGGGTGCAACATTCCAGACGCTTTACTAACACCCTCCCGACTTGGAGAGTCAGTCCCTTTAACCTCCTGTTTGGCCCAGTTTGCAATTTCTGTGGAAGATGAACAGGAATAGCGAGAACCAATGAGAGACTAGCTGGAGGTGTCTGGACGGGCAAATTTAACTCTCATTTCCCACCAGGAAGAGGAATTAACCAAAGGCTCAGCTTGCCGTGCCGGAACCAGATTAGGGCCTGAAGCCATCCTGCAGTGTTGCGGCCAGCTCAAAAGAAAGCGAGTTGAAGAAAGGAGCTCAGGGGCACTGTAATTCACAAACCTGCAGAGTTATAAATGACAGCTATCGTCCAAAAATATACTGAAGTAAGGCTGCCAAGAGGACTTGAAAGCGGGGCAGAATTGCAGGAAACTGATTTCAGGAGGTAGACTGGAATTGCATTGAAAGCATAGGAAAAGAGGCAGAAAGTCCACAATGATGCACTTGGCCAAAAAGGGCGTATGCGTTTTTTCCTGAATATATTCAGGAAAAAACGCATACGCCCTTTTTGGCCAACCAAGCAAGCTTGCAAAGGAAATCTGCACTACAATGAAGTCTCACTTCCCCCCGGTCAAAAGGGCCATCTGAAAAAAGTGTAAAATCCAGAAAGGCAGGACAGGCCATGGAGAACTGGGAGCCTTGTTATGCTGATGGGCGGGATGTAAATTGCCAACAGACACTCGGGAGAAGTGTATGGTGTTTCCTGAAACATCTAAAAAACAAAGCAACAGAGCCTAGGGCACTTCCACTTATGGTCCTATAGCTTAGGGAAATTAAAATCAAAAAGACACAGCCACCCCAAAGTTTGGGACGCCTCTGTTTACAAGAACCTCATTTACCGTACAAGTTCAATATCACAGAAAGTGAAAAATGGATAAAGAAGTTGTGGTACTTACGTACAATGCAGTATCACTCAACAATGAAATCTATGTCATCAGGCCCGTAGCAGCATAATGAGTGGATTCAGGTACGATGATTCTAACTGAAATAAGTCACACAGAAAAAGAAACATCATAAGATATCACTAATACACAGAATGTAAACTTGGCTACACAGGAACTGAATTCCAAAACAGAACAGGGTCTCAAATTTAGAAAACTAACTTATGCTTGCTTAAGGGGAAAGGTGAGTTGGGGTGCTGCATAAAACCAGAGATTGAAATGAGCACAGATAAAGTTCCTTAAGCCAAATATGGAATAGACAAGAGCTACTCCTTGCTCAACGAAATGGACTCAACACCCCATATTAAATGCCTAAGAATGTACCTGACTAGTAAGTATCTTAAAACCTATGGATTGCTATGTCTCCAAAAGAGAATCAAGCGTCTGTACAGGGGGATAAACGCAGCAGTGATAGGATTGGAGAGGTTCGGTGAGCAAATGAAGACCCTTTGAAGTCATATTGCATGGTACCCATTACACGGGTCTCAACTCTCCAGGTTTAAGGTATTCTTCCTTCAGCTAAAACATGCATGTGGAACCCAGAGTATGATCAACCGTGTGAACGGGAGACGTGTTCAAATATGTCTCAGTTTTCCTCCCCTGGTACTCGGGTGCAACATTCCAGACGCTTTACTAACACCCTCCCGACTTGGAGAGTCAGTCCCTTTAACCTCCTGTTTGGCCCAGTTTGCAATTTCTGCGGAAGATGAACAGGAATAGCGAGAACCAATGAGAGACTAGCTGGAGGTGTCTGGACGGGCAAATTTAACTCTCATTTCCCACCAGGAAGAGGAATTAACCAAAGGCTCAGCATGCCGTGCCGGAACCAGATTAGGGCCTGAAGCCATCGTGCGGTGTTGCGGCCAGCTCAAAAGAAAGCGAGTTGAAGAAAGGAGCTCAGGGGCACTGTAATTCACAAACCTGCAGAGTTATAAATGACAGCTATCGTCCAAAAATATACTGAAGTAAGGCTGCCAAGAGGACTTGAAAGCGGGGCAGAATTGCAGGAAACCGATTTCAGGAGGTAGACTGGAATTGCATTGAAAGCATAGGAAAAGAGGCAGAACGTCCACAATGATGCACTTGGCCAAAAAGGGCGTATGCGTTTTTTCCTGAATATATTCAGGAAAAAACGCATACGCCCTTTTTGGCCAACCAAGCAAGCTTGCAAAGGAAATATGCACTACAATGAAGTCTCACTTCCCCCCGGTCAAAAGGGCCATCTGAATAAAGTGTAAAATCCAGAAAGGCAGGACAGGCCATGGAGAACTGGGAGCCTTGTTATGCTGATGGGCGGGATGTAAATTGCCAACAGACACTCGGGAGAAGTGTATGGTGTTTCCTGAAACATCTAAAAAACAAAGCAACAGAGCCTAGGGCACTTCCACTTATGGTCCTATAGCTTAGGGAAATTAAAATCAAAAAGACACAGCCACCCCAAAGTTTGGGACGCCTCTGTTTACAAGAACCTCGTTTACAGTACAAGTTCAACATCGCAGAAAGTGAAAAATGGATAAAGAAGTTGTGGTATTTACTTACAAAGCAATATCACTCAGCAATGAAATCTATGTCATCAGGCCCTTAGCAGCACAATGAGTGGATTCAGGTATGATGATTCTAACTGATATAAGTCACACAGAAAAAGAAACATCATAAGATATCAGTAATACACGGAATGTAAACTTGGCTACACAGGAACTGAATTACAGAACAGAACAGGGTCTCAAATTTAGAAAACCAACTTATGCTTGCTTAAGGGTAAAGGTGAGTTGGGGTGCTGCATAAAACCAGAGATTGAAATGAGCACAGATAAAGTTCCTTAAGCCAAATATGGAATAGACAAGAGCTACTCCTTGCTCAACGAAATGGACTCAACACCGCATATTAAACGCCTAAGAATGTACCTGACTAGTAAGTATCTTAAAACCTATGGATTGCTATGTCTCCGAAAGAGAATCAAGCATGTGTACAGGGGCATAAACGCAGCAGTGATAGGATTGGAGAGGTTCGGTGAGCAAATGAAGACCCTTTGAAGTCATATTGCATGGTACCCATTCCACGGGTCTCAACTCTCCAGGTTTAAGGTATTCTTCCTTCAGCTAAAACATGCATGTGGAACCCAGAGTATGATCAACCGTGTGAACGGGAGACGTGTTCAAATATGTCTCAGTTTTCGTACCCTGGTACTCGGGTGCAACATTCCAGACGCTTTACTAACACCCTCCCGACTTGGAGAGTCAGTCCCTTTAACCTCCTGTTTGGCCCAGTTTGCAATTTCTGTGGAAGATGAACAGGAATAGCGAGAACCAATGAGAGACTAGCTGGAGGTGTCTGGACGGGCAAATTTAACTCTCATTTCCCACCAGGAAGAGGAATTAACCAAAGGCTCAGCTTGCCGTGCCGGAACCAGATTAGGGCCTGAAGCCATCCTGCGGTGTTGCGGCCAGCTCAAAAGAAAGCGAGTTGAAGAAAGGAGCTCAGGGGCACTGTAATTCACAAACCTGCAGAGTTATAAATGACAGCTATCGTCCAAAAATATACTGAAGTAAGGCTGCCAAGAGGACTTGAAAGCGGGGCAGAATTGCAGGAAACCGATTTCAGGAGGTAGACTGGAATTGCATTGAAAGCATAGGAAAAGAGGCAGAACGTCCACAATGATGCACTTGGCCAAAAAGGGCGTATGCGTTTTTTCCTGAATATATTCAGGAAAAAACGCATACACTCTTTTTGGCCAACCAAGCAAGCTTGCAAAGGAAATCTGCACTACAATGAAGTCTCACTTCCCCCCGGTCAAAAGGGCCATCTGAAAAAAGTGTAAAATCCAGAAAGGCAGGACAGGCCATGGAGAACTGGGAGCCTTGTTATGCTGATGGGCGGGATGTAAATTGCCAACAGACACTCGGGAGAAGTGTATGGTGTTTCCTGAAACATCTAAAAAACAAAGCAACAGAGCCTAGGGTACTTCCACTTATGGTCCTATAGCTAAGGGAAATTAAAATCAAAAAGACACAGCCACCCCAAAGTTTGGGACGCCTCTGTTTACAAGAACCTCGTTTACAGTACAAGTTCAACATCGCAGAAAGTGAAAAATGGATAAAGAAGTTGTGGTATTTACTTACAAAGCAATATCACTCAGCAATGAAATCTATGTCATCAGGCCCTTAGCAGCACAATGAGTGGATTCAGGTATGATGATTCTAACTGATATAAGTCACACAGAAAAAGAAACATCATAAGATATCAGTAATACACGGAATGTAAACTTGGCTACACAGGAACTGAATTACAGAACAGAACAGGGTCTCAAATTTAGAAAACCAACTTATGCTTGCTTAAGGGTAAAGGTGAGTTGGGGTGCTGCATAAAACCAGAGATTGAAATGAGCACAGATAAAGTTCCTTAAGCCAAATATGGAATAGACAAGAGCTACTCCTTGCTCAACGAAATGGACTCAACACCGCATATTAAACGCCTAAGAATGTACCTGACTAGTAAGTATCTTAAAACCTATGGATTGCTATGTCTCCGAAAGAGAATCAAGCATGTGTACAGGGGCATAAACGCAGCAGTGATAGGATTGGAGAGGTTCGGTGAGCAAATGAAGACCCTTTGAAGTCATATTGCATGGTACCCATTCCACGGGTTTCAACTACACAGGTTTAAGGTATTCTACCTTCAGCTAAAACATGCATGTGGAAACTAGAGTATGATCAACCATGTGATCGGGAAACGTGTTCAAATATGTCTCAGTTTTCGTACCCTGGTACTCGGGTGCAACATTCCAGACGCTTTACTAACACCCTCCCGACTTGGAGAGTCAGTCCCTTTAACCTCCTGTTTGGCCCAGTTTGCAATTTCTGTGGAAGATGAACAGGAATAGCGAGAACCAATGAGAGACTAGCTGGAGGTGTCTGGACGGGCAAATTTAACTCTCATTTCCCACCAGGAAGAGGAATTAACCAAAGGCTCACCTTGCCGTGCCGGAACCAGATTAGGGCCTGAAGCCATCCTGCGGTGTTGCGGCCAGCTCAAAAGAAAGCGAGTTGAAGAAAGGAGCTCAGGGGCACTGTAATTCACAAACCTGCAGAGTTATAAATGACAGCTATCGTCCAAAAATATACTGAAGTAAGGCTGCCAAGAGGACTTGAAAGCGGGGCAGAATTGCAGGAAACCAATTTCAGGAGGTAGACTGGAATTGCATTGAAAGCATAGGAAAAGAGGCAGAACGTCCACAATGATGCACTTGGCCAAAAAGGGCGTATGCGTTTTTTCCTGAATATATTCAGGAAAAAACGCATACGCCCTTTTTGGCCAACCAAGCAAGCTTGCAAAGGAAATCTGCACTACAATGAAGTCTCACTTCCCCCCGGTCAAAAGGGCCATCTGAAAAAAGTGTAAAATCCAGAAAGGCAGGACAGGCCATGGAGAACTGGGAGCCTTGTTATGCTGATGGGCGGGATGTAAATTGCCAACAGACACTCGGGAGAAGTGTATGGTGTTTCCTGAAACATCTAAAAAACAAAGCAACAGAGCCTAGGGCACTTCCACTTATGGTCCTATAGCTTAGGGAAATTTAAATCTAAAACACACAGCCACCCCAAAGTTTGGGACGCCTCTGTTTACAAGAACCTCATTTACAGTACAAGTTCAACATCGCAGAAAGTGAAAAATGGATAAAGAAGTTGTGGTATTTACTTACAAAGCAGTATCACTCAACAATGAAATCTATGTCATCAGGCCCGTAGCAGCATAATGAGTGGATTCAGGTACGATGATTCTAACTGAAATAAGTCACACAGAAAAAGAAACATCATAAGATATCATTAATACACAGAATGTAAACTTGGCTACACAGGAACTGAATTCCAAAACAGAACAGGGTCTCAAATTTAGAAAACCAACTTATGGTTGCTTAAGAGGAAAGGTGAGTTGGGGTGCTGCATAAAACCAGAGATTGAAATGAGCACAGATAAAGTTCCTTAAGCCAAATATGGAATAGACAAGAGCTACTCCTTGCTCAACGAAATGGACTCAACACCCCATATTAAATGCCTAAGAATGTACCTGACTAGTAAGTATCTTAAAACCTATGGATTGCTATGTCTCCAAAAGAGAATCAAGCGTCTGTACAGGGGGATAAACGCAGCAGTGATAGGATTGGAGAAGTTCGGTGATCAAATGAAGACCCTTTGAAGTCATATTGCATGGTACCCATTCCACGGGTCTCAACTCTCCAGGTTTAAGGTATTCTTCCTTCAGCTAAAACATGCATGTGGAACCCAGAGTATGATCAACCGTGTGAACGGGAGACGTGTTCAAATATGTCTCAGTTTTCCTCCCCTGGTACTCGGGTGCAACATTCCAGACGCTTTACTAACACCCTCCCGACTTGGAGAGTCAGTCCCTTTAACCTCCTGTTTGGCCCAGTTTGCAATTTCTGCGGAAGATGAACAGGAATAGCGAGAACCAATGAGAGACTAGCTGGAGGTGTCTGGACGGGCAAATTTAACTCTCATTTCCCACCAGGAAGAGGAATTAACCAAAGGCTCAGCGTGCCGTGCCGGAACCAGATTAGGGCCTGAAGCCATCCTGCGGTGTTGCGGCCAGCTCAAAAGAAAGCGAGTTGAAGAAAGGAGCTCAGGGGCACTGTAATTCACAAACCTGCAGAGTTATAAATGACAGCTATCGTCCAAAAATATACTGAAGTAAGGCTGCCAAGAGGACTTGAAAGCGGGGCAGAATTGCAGGAGACCGATTTCAGGAGGTAGACTGGAATTGCATTGAAAGCATAGGAAAAGAGGCAGAACGTCCACAATGATGCACTTGGCCAAAAAGGACGTATGCGTTTTTTCCTGAATATATTCAGGAAAAAACGCATACGTCCTTTTTGGCCAACCAAGCAAGCTTGCAAAGGAAATCTGCACTACAATGAAGTCTCACTTCCCCCCGGTCAAAAGGGCCATCTGAGAAAAGTGTAAAATCCAGAAAGGCAGGACAGGCCATGGAGAACTGGGAGCCTTGTTATGCTGATGGGCGGGATGTAAATTGCCAACAGACACTCGGGAGAAGTGTATGGTGTTTCCTGAAACATCTAAAAAACAAAGCAACAGAGCCTAGGGCACTTCCACTTATGGTCCTATAGCTTAGGGAAATTAAAATCAAAAAGACACAGCCACCCCAAAGTTTGGGACGCCTCTGTTTACAAGAACCTCATTTACCGTACAAGTTCAATATCACAGAAAGTGAAAAATGGATAAAGAAGTTGTGGTACTTACGTACAATGCAGTATCACTCAACAATGAAATCTATGTCATCAGGCCCGTAGCAGCATAATGAGTGGATTCAGGTACGATGATTCTAACTGAAATAAGTCACACAGAAAAAGAAACATCATAAGATATCACTAATACACAGAATGTAAACTTGGCTACACAGGAACTGAATTCCAAAACAGAACAGGGTCTCAAATTTAGAAAACCAACTTATGCTTGCTTAAGGGGAAAGGTGAGTTGGGGTGCTGCATAAAACCAGAGATTGAAATGAGCACAGATAAAGTTCCTGAAGCCAAATATGGAATAGACAAGAGCTACTCCTTGCTCAACGAAATGGACTCAACACCGCATATTAAACGCCTAAGAATGTACCTGACTAGTAAGTATCTTAAAACCTATGGATTGCTATGTCTCCGAAAGAGAATCAAGCATGTGTACAGGGGCATAAACGCAGCAGTGATAGGATTGGAGAGGTTCGGTGAGCAAATGAAGACCCTTTGAAGTCATATTGCATGGTACCCATTCCACGGGTTTCAACTACCCAGGTTTAAGGTATTCTACCTTCAGCTAAAACATGCATGTGGAAACTAGAGTATGATCAACCATGTGATCGGGAAACGTGTTCAAATATGTCTCAGATTTCGTACCTGGTACTCGGGTGCAACATTCCAGACGCTTTACTAACACCCTCCCGACTTGGAGAGTCAGTCCCTTTAACCTCCTGTTTGGCCCAGTTTGCAATTTCTGTGGAAGATGAACAGGAATAGCGAGAACCAATGAGAGACTAGCTGGAGGTGTCTGGACGGGCAAATTTAACTCTCATTTCCCACCAGGAAGAGGAATTAACCAAAGGCTCAGCTTGCCGTGCCGGAACCAGATTAGGGCCTGAAGCCATCCTGCGGTGTTGCGGCCAGCTCAAAAGAAAGCGAGTTGAAGAAAGGAGCTCAGGGGCACTGTAATTCACAAACCTGCAGAGTTATAAATGACAGCTATCGTCCAAAAATATACTGAAGTAAGGCTGCCAAGAGGACTTGAAAGCGGGGCAGAATTGCAGGAAACTGATTTCAGGAGGTAGACTGGAATTGCATTGAAAGCATAGGAAAAGAGGCAGAACGTCCACAATGATGCACTTGGCCAAAAAGGGCATATGCGTTTTTTCCTGAATATATTCAGGAAAAAACGCATACGCCCTGTTTGGCCAACCAAGCAAGCTTGCAAAGGAAATCTGCACTACAATGAAGTCTCACTTCCCCCCGGTCAAAAGGGCCATCTGAAAAAAGTGTAAAATCCAGAAAGGCAGGACAGGCCATGGAGAACTGGGAGCCTTGTTATGCTGATGGGCGGGATGTAAATTGCCAACAGACACTCGGGAGAAGTGTATGGTGTTTCCTGAAACATCTAAAAAACAAAGCAACAGAGCCTAGGGCACTTCCACTTATGGTCCTATAGCTTAGGGAAATTAAAATCAAAAAGACACAGCCACCCCAAAGTTTGGGACGCCTCTGTTTACAAGAACCTCATTTACCGTACAAGTTCAATATCACAGAAAGTGAAAAATGGATAAAGAAGTTGTGGTACTTACGTACAATGCAGTATCACTCAACAATGAAATCTATGTCATCAGGCCCGTAGCAGCATAATGAGTGGATTCAGGTACGATGATTCTAACTGAAATAAGTCACACAGAAAAAGAAACATCATAAGATATCACTAATACACAGAATGTAAACTTGGCTACACAGGAACTGAATTCCAAAACAGAACAGGGTCTCAAATTTAGAAAACCAACTTATGCTTGCTTAAGGGGAAAGGTGAGTTGGGGTGCTGCATAAAACCAGAGATTGAAATGAGCACAGATAAAGTTCCTTAAGCCAAATATGGAATAGACAAGAGCTACTCCTTGCTCAACGAAATGGACTCAACACCCCATATTAAATGCCTAAGAATGTACCTGACTAGTAAGTATCTTAAAACCTATGGATTGCTATGTCTCCAAAAGAGAATCAAGCGTCTGTACAGGGGGATAAACGCAGCAGTGATAGGATTGGAGAAGTTCGGTGATCAAATGAAGACCCTTTGAAGTCATATTGCATGGTACCCATTCCACGGGTCTCAACTCTCCAGGTTTAAGGTATTCTTCCTTCAGCTAAAACATGCATGTGGAACCCAGAGTATGATCAACCGTGTGAACGGGAGACGTGTTCAAATATGTCTCAGTTTTCCTCCCCTGGTACTCGGGTGCAACATTCCAGACGCTTTACTAACACCCTCCCGACTTGGAGAGTCAGTCCCTTTAACCTCCTGTTTGGCCCAGTTTGCAATTTCTGCGGAAGATGAACAGGAATAGCGAGAACCAATGAGAGACTAGCTGGAGGTGTCTGGACGGGCAAATTTAACTCTCATTTCCCACCAGGAAGAGGAATTAACCAAAGGCTCAGCGTGCCGTGCCGGAACCAGATTAGGGCCTGAAGCCATCCTGCGGTGTTGCGGCCAGCTCAAAAGAAAGCGAGTTGAAGAAAGGAGCTCAGGGGCACTGTAATTCACAAACCTGCAGAGTTATAAATGACAGCTATCGTCCAAAAATATACTGAAGTAAGGCTGCCAAGAGGACTTGAAAGCGGGGCAGAATTGCAGGAGACCGATTTCAGGAGGTAGACTGGAATTGCATTGAAAGCATAGGAAAAGAGGCAGAACGTCCACAATGATGCACTTGGCCAAAAAGGACGTATGCGTTTTTTCCTGAATATATTCAGGAAAAAACGCATACGTCCTTTTTGGCCAACCAAGCAAGCTTGCAAAGGAAATCTGCACTACAATGAAGTCTCACTTCCCCCCGGTCAAAAGGGCCATCTGAGAAAAGTGTAAAATCCAGAAAGGCAGGACAGGCCATGGAGAACTGGGAGCCTTGTTATGCTGATGGGCGGGATGTAAATTGCCAACAGACACTCGGGAGAAGTGTATGGTGTTTCCTGAAACATCTAAAAAACAAAGCAACAGAGCCTAGGGCACTTCCACTTATGGTCCTATAGCTTAGGGAAATTAAAATCAAAAAGACACAGCCACCCCAAAGTTTGGGACGCCTCTGTTTACAAGAACCTCATTTACCGTACAAGTTCAATATCACAGAAAGTGAAAAATGGATAAAGAAGTTGTGGTACTTACGTACAATGCAGTATCACTCAACAATGAAATCTATGTCATCAGGCCCGTAGCAGCATAATGAGTGGATTCAGGTACGATGATTCTAACTGAAATAAGTCACACAGAAAAAGAAACATCATAAGATATCACTAATACACAGAATGTAAACTTGGCTACACAGGAACTGAATTCCAAAACAGAACAGGGTCTCAAATTTAGAAAACCAACTTATGCTTGCTTAAGGGGAAAGGTGAGTTGGGGTGCTGCATAAAACCAGAGATTGAAATGAGCACAGATAAAGTTCCTGAAGCCAAATATGGAATAGACAAGAGCTACTCCTTGCTCAACGAAATGGACTCAACACCGCATATTAAACGCCTAAGAATGTACCTGACTAGTAAGTATCTTAAAACCTATGGATTGCTATGTCTCCGAAAGAGAATCAAGCATGTGTACAGGGGCATAAACGCAGCAGTGATAGGATTGGAGAGGTTCGGTGAGCAAATGAAGACCCTTTGAAGTCATATTGCATGGTACCCATTCCACGGGTTTCAACTACCCAGGTTTAAGGTATTCTACCTTCAGCTAAAACATGCATGTGGAAACTAGAGTATGATCAACCATGTGATCGGGAAACGTGTTCAAATATGTCTCAGATTTCGTACCTGGTACTCGGGTGCAACATTCCAGACGCTTTACTAACACCCTCCCGACTTGGAGAGTCAGTCCCTTTAACCTCCTGTTTGGCCCAGTTTGCAATTTCTGTGGAAGATGAACAGGAATAGCGAGAACCAATGAGAGACTAGCTGGAGGTGTCTGGACGGGCAAATTTAACTCTCATTTCCCACCAGGAAGAGGAATTAACCAAAGGCTCAGCTTGCCGTGCCGGAACCAGATTAGGGCCTGAAGCCATCCTGCGGTGTTGCGGCCAGCTCAAAAGAAAGCGAGTTGAAGAAAGGAGCTCAGGGGCACTGTAATTCACAAACCTGCAGAGTTATAAATGACAGCTATCGTCCAAAAATATACTGAAGTAAGGCTGCCAAGAGGACTTGAAAGCGGGGCAGAATTGCAGGAAACTGATTTCAGGAGGTAGACTGGAATTGCATTGAAAGCATAGGAAAAGAGGCAGAACGTCCACAATGATGCACTTGGCCAAAAAGGGCGTATGCGTTTTTTCCTGAATATATTCAGGAAAAAACGCATACGCCCTTTTTGGCCAACCAAGCAAGCTTGCAAAGGAAATCTGCACTACAATGAAGTCTCACTTCCCCCCGGTCAAAAGGGCCATCTGAAAAAAGTGTAAAATCCAGAAAGGCAGGACAGGCCATGGAGAACTGGGAGCCTTGTTATGCTGATGGGCGGGATGTAAATTGCCAACAGACACTCGGGAGAAGTGTATGGTGTTTCCTGAAACATCTAAAAAACAAAGCAACAGAGCCTAGGGCACTTCCACTTATGGTCCTATAGCTTAGGGAAATTAAAATCAAAAAGACACAGCCACCCCAAAGTTTGGGACGCCTCTGTTTACAAGAACCTCATTTACCGTACAAGTTCAATATCACAGAAAGTGAAAAATGGATAAAGAAGTTGTGGTACTTACGTACAATGCAGTATCACTCAACAATGAAATCTATGTCATCAGGCCCGTAGCAGCATAATGAGTGGATTCAGGTACGATGATTCTAACTGAAATAAGTCACACAGAAAAAGAAACATCATAAGATATCACTAATACACAGAATGTAAACTTGGCTACACAGGAACTGAATTCCAAAACAGAACAGGGTCTCAAATTTAGAAAACCAACTTATGCTTGCTTAAGGGGAAAGGTGAGTTGGGGTGCTGCATAAAACCAGAGATTGAAATGAGCACAGATAAAGTTCCTTAAGCCAAATATGGAATAGACAAGAGCTACTCCTTGCTCAACGAAATGGACTCAACACCCCATATTAAATGCCTAAGAATGTACCTGACTAGTAAGTATCTTAAAACCTATGGATTGCTATGTCTCCAAAAGAGAATCAAGCGTCTGTACAGGGGGATAAACGCAGCAGTGATAGGATTGGAGAAGTTCGGTGAGCAAATGAAGACCCTTTGAAGTCATATTGCATGGTACCCATTCCACGGGTCTCAACTCTCCAGGTTTAAGGTATTCTTCCTTCAGCTAAAACATGCATGTGGAACCCAGAGTATGATCAACCGTGTGAACGGGAGACGTGTTCAAATATGTCTCAGTTTTCCTCCCCTGGTACTCGGGTGCAACATTCCAGACGCTTTACTAACACCCTCCCGACTTGGAGAGTCAGTCCCTTTAACCTCCTGTTTGGCCCAGTTTGCAATTTCTGCGGAAGATGAACAGGAATAGCGAGAACCAATGAGAGACTAGCTGGAGGTGTCTGGACGGGCAAATTTAACTCTCATTTCCCACCAGGAAGAGGAATTAACCAAAGGCTCAGCATGCCGTGCCGGAACCAGATTAGGGCCTGAAGCCATCCTGCGGTGTTGCGGCCAGCTCAAAAGAAAGCGAGTTGAAGAAAGGAGCTCAGGGGCACTGTAATTCACAAACCTGCAGAGTTATAAATGACAGCTATCGTCCAAAAATATACTGAAGTAAGGCTGCCAAGAGGACTTGAAAGCGGGGCAGAATTGCAGGAAACCGATTTCAGGAGGTAGACTGGAATTGCATTGAAAGCATAGGAAAAGAGGCAGAACGTCCACAATGATGCACTTGGCCAAAAAGGGCGTATGCGTTTTTTCCTGAATATATTCAGGAAAAAACGCATACGCCCTTTTTGGCCAACCAAGCAAGCTTGCAAAGGAAATATGCAATACAATGAAGTCTCACTTCCCCCCGGTCAAAAGGGCCATCTGAATAAAGTGTAAAATCCAGAAAGGCAGGACAGGCCATGGAGAACTGGGAGCCTTGTTATGCTGATGGGCGGGATGTAAATTGCCAACAGACACTCGGGAGAAGTGTATGGTGTTTCCTGAAACATCTAAAAAACAAAGCAACAGAGCCTAGGGCACTTCCACTTATGGTCCTATAGCTTAGGGAAATTAAAATCAAAAAGACACAGCCACCCCAAAGTTTGGGACGCCTCTGTTTACAAGAACCTCGTTTACAGTACAAGTTCAACATCGCAGAAAGTGAAAAATGGATAAAGAAGTTGTGGTATTTACTTACAAAGCAATATCACTCAGCAATGAAATCTATGTCATCAGGCCCTTAGCAGCACAATGAGTGGATTCAGGTATGATGATTCTAACTGATATAAGTCACACAGAAAAAGAAACATCATAAGATATCAGTAATACACGGAATGTAAACTTGGCTACACAGGAACTGAATTACAGAACAGAACAGGGTCTCAAATTTAGAAAACCAACTTATGCTTGCTTAAGGGTAAAGGTGAGTTGGGGTGCTGCATAAAACCAGAGATTGAAATGAGCACAGATAAAGTTCCTTAAGCCAAATATGGAATAGACAAGAGCTACTCCTTGCTCAACGAAATGGACTCAACACCGCATATTAAACGCCTAAGAATGTACCTGACTAGTAAGTATCTTAAAACCTATGGATTGCTATGTCTCCGAAAGAGAATCAAGCATGTGTACAGGGGCATAAACGCAGCAGTGATAGGATTGGAGAGGTTCGGTGAGCAAATGAAGACCCTTTGAAGTCATATTGCATGGTACCCATTCCACGGGTTTCAACTACCCAGGTTTAAGGTATTCTACCTTCAGCTAAAACATGCATGTGGAAACTAGAGTATGATCAACCATGTGATCGGGAAACGTGTTCAAATATGTCTCAGTTTTCGTACCCTGGTACTCGGGTGCAACATTCCAGACGCTTTACTAACACCCTCCCGACTTGGAGAGTCAGTCCCTTTAACCTCCTGTTTGGCCCAGTTTGCAATTTCTGTGGAAGATAAACAGGAATAGCGAGAACCAATGAGAGACTAGCTGGAGGTGTCTGGACGGGCAAATTTAACTCTCATTTCCCACCAGGAAGAGGAATTAACCAAAGGCTCAGCTTGCCGTGCCGGAACCAGATTAGGGCCTGAAGCCATCCTGCGGTGTTGCGGCCAGCTCAAAAGAAAGCGAGTTGAAGAAAGGAGCTCAGGGGCACTGTAATTCACAAACCTGCAGAGCTATAAATGACAGCTATCGTCCAAAAATATACTGAAGTAAGGCTGCCAAGAGGACTTGAAAGCGGGGCAGAATTGCAGGAAACCGATTTCAGGAGGTAGACTGGAATTGCATTGAAAGCATAGGAAAAGAGGCAGAACGTCCACAATGATGCACTTGGCCAAAAAGGGCGTATGCGTTTTTTCCTGAATATATTCAGGAAAAAACGCATACACTCTTTTTGGCCAACCAAGCAAGCTTGCAAAGGAAATCTGCACTACAATGAAGTCTCACTTCCCCCCGGTCAAAAGGGCCATCTGAAAAAAGTGTAAAATCCAGAAAGGCAGGACAGGCCATGGAGAACTGGGAGCCTTGTTATGCTGATGGGCGGGATGTAAATTGCCAACAGACACTCGGGAGAAGTGTATGGTGTTTCCTGAAACATCTAAAAAACAAAGCAACAGAGCCTAGGGCACTTCCACTTATGGTCCTATAGCTTAGGGAAATTAAAATCAAAAAGACACAGCCACCCCAAAGTTTGGGACGCCTCTGTTTACAAGAACCTCGTTTACAGTACAAGTTCAACATCGCAGAAAGTGAAAAATGGATAAAGAAGTTGTGGTATTTACTTACAAAGCAATATCACTCAGCAATGAAATCTATGTCATCAGGCCCTTAGCAGCACAATGAGTGGATTCAGGTATGATGATTCTAACTGATATAAGTCACACAGAAAAAGAAACATCATAAGATATCAGTAATACACGGAATGTAAACTTGGCTACACAGGAACTGAATTACAGAACAGAACAGGGTCTCAAATTTAGAAAACCAACTTATGCTTGCTTAAGGGTAAAGGTGAGTTGGGGTGCTGTATAAAACCAGAGATTGAAATGAGCACAGATAAAGTTCCTTAAGCCAAATATGGAATAGACAAGAGCTACTCCTTGCTCAACGAAATGGACTCAACACCGCATATTAAACGCCTAAGAATGTACCTGACTAGTAAGTATCTTAAAACCTATGGATTGCTATGTCTCCGAAAGAGAATCAAGCATGTGTACAGGGGCATAAACGCAGCAGTGATAGGATTGGAGAGGTTCGGTGAGCAAATGAAGACCCTTTGAAGTCATATTGCATGGTACCCATTCCACGGGTTTCAACTACCCAGGTTTAAGGTATTCTACCTTCAGCTAAAACATGCATGTGGAAACTAGAGTATGATCAACCATGTGATCGGGAAACGTGTTCAAATATGTCTCAGTTTTCGTACCCTGGTACTCGGGTGCAACATTCCAGACGCTTTACTAACACCCTCCCGACTTGGAGAGTCAGTCCCTTTAACCTCCTGTTTGGCCCAGTTTGCAATTTCTGTGGAAGATGAACAGGAATAGCGAGAACCAATGAGAGACTAGCTGGAGGTGTCTGGACGGGCAAATTTAACTCTCATTTCCCACCAGGAAGAGGAATTAACCAAAGGCTCAGCTTGCCGTGCCGGAACCAGATTAGGGCCTGAAGCCATCCTGCGGTGTTGCGGCCAGCTCAAAAGAAAGCGAGTTGAAGAAAGGAGCTCAGGGGCACTGTAATTCACAAACCTGCAGAGTTATAAATGACAGCTATCGTCCAAAAATATACTGAAGTAAGGCTGCCAAGAGGACTTGAAAGCGGGGCAGAATTGCAGGAAACCGATTTCAGGAGGTAGACTGGAATTGCATTGAAAGCATAGGAAAAGAGGCAGAACGTCCACAATGATGCACTTGGCCAAAAAGGGCGTATGCGTTTTTTCCTGAATATATTCAGGAAAAAACGCATACGCCCTTTCTGGCCAACCAAGCAAGCTTGCAAAGGAAATCTGCACTACAATGAAGTCTCACTTCTCCCCGGTCAAAAGGGCCATCTGAAAAAAGTGTAAAATCCAGAAAGGCAGGACAGGCCATGGAGAACTGGGAGCCTTGTTATGCTGATGGGCGGGATGTAAATTGCCAACAGACACTCGGGAGAAGTGTATGGTGTTTCCTGAAACATCTAAAAAACAAAGCAACAGAGCCTAGGGCACTTCCACTTATGGTCCTATAGCTTAGGGAAATTTAAATCTAAAACACACAGCCACCCCAAAGTTTGGGACGCCTCTGTTTACAAGAACCTCGTTTACAGTACAAGTTCAACATCGCAGAAAGTGAAAAATGGATAAAGAAGTTGTGGTATTTACTTACAAAGCAGTATCACTCAACAATGAAATCTATGTCATCAGGCCCGTAGCAGCATAATGAGTGGATTCAGGTACGATGATTCTAACTGAAATAAGTCACACAGAAAAAGAAACATCATAAGATATCATTAATACACACAATGTAAACTTGGCTACACAGGAACTGAATTCCAAAACAGAAGAGGGTCTCAAATTTAGAAAACCAACTTATGCTTGCTTAAGAGGAAAGGTGAGTTGGGGTGCTGCATAAAACCAGAGATTGAAATGAGCACAGATAAAGTTCCTTAAGCCAAATATGGAATAGACAAGAGCTACTCCTTGCTCAACGAAATGGACTCAACACCCCATATTAAATGCCTAAGAATGTACCTGACTAGTAAGTATCTTAAAACCTATGGATTGCTATGTCTCCAAAAGAGAATCAAGCGTCTGTACAGGGGGATAAACGCAGCAGTGATAGGATTGGAGAAGTTCGGTGAGCAAATGAAGACCCTTTGAAGTCATATTGCATGGTACCCATTACACGGGTCTCAACTCTCCAGGTTTAAGGTATTCTTCCTTCAGCTAAAACATGCATGTGGAACCCAGAGTATGATCAACCGTGTGAACGGGAGACGTGTTCAAATATGTCTCAGTTTTCCTCCCCTGGTACTCGGGTGCAACATTCCAGACGCTTTACTAACACCCTCCCGACTTGGAGAGTCAGTCCCTTTAACCTCCTGTTTGGCCCAGTTTGCAATTTCTGCGGAAGATGAACAGGAATAGCGAGAACCAATGAGAGACTAGCTGGAGGTGTCTGGACGGGCAAATTTAACTCTCATTTCCCACCAGGAAGAGGAATTAACCAAAGGCTCAGCGTGCCGTGCCGGAACCAGATTAGGGCCTGAAGCCATCCTGCGGTGTTGCGGCCAGCTCAAAAGAAAGCGAGTTGAAGAAAGGAGCTCAGGGGCACTGTAATTCACAAACCTGCAGAGTTATAAATGACAGCTATCGTCCAAAAATATACTGAAGTAAGGCTGCCAAGAGGACTTGAAAGCGGGGCAGAATTGCAGGAGACCGATTTCAGGAGGTAGACTGGAATTGCATTGAAAGCATAGGAAAAGAGGCAGAACGTCCACAATGATGCACTTGGCCAAAAAGGACGTATGCGTTTTTTCCTGAATATATTCAGGAAAAAACGCATACGCCCTTTTTGGCCAACCAAGCAAGCTTGCAAAGGAAATCTGTACTACAATGAAGTCTCACTTCCCCCCGGTCAAAAGGGCCATCTGAAAAAAGTGTAAAATCCAGAAAGGCAGGACAGGCCATGGAGAACTGGGAGCCTTGTTATGCTGATGGGCGGGATGTAAATTGCCAACAGACACTCGGGAGAAGTGTATGGTGTTTCCTGAAACATCTAAAAAACAAAGCAACAGAGCCTAGGGCACTTCCACTTATGGTCCTATAGCTTAGGGAAATTAAAATCAAAAAGACACAGCCACCCCAAAGTTTGGGACGCCTCTGTTTACAAGAACCTCATTTACCGTACAAGTTCAATATCACAGAAAGTGAAAAATGGATAAAGAAGTTGTGGTACTTACGTACAATGCAGTATCACTCAACAATGAAATCTATGTCATCAGGCCCGTAGCAGCATAATGAGTGGATTCAGGTACGATGATTCTAACTGAAATAAGTCACACAGAAAAAGAAACATCATAAGATATCACTATTACAAAGAATGTAAACTTGGCTACACAGGAACTGAATTCCAAAACAGAACAGGGTCTCAAATTTAGAAAACCAACTTATGCTTGCTTAAGGGGAAAGGTGAGTTGGGGTGCTGCATAAAACCAGAGATTGAAATGAGCACAGATAAAGTTCCTTAAGCCAAATATGGAATAGACAAGAGCTACTCCTTGCTCAACGAAATGGACTCAACACCGCATATTAAACGCCTAAGAATGTACCTGACTAGTAAGTATCTTAAAACCTATGGATTGCTATGTCTCCGAAAGAGAATCAAGCATGTGTACAGGGGCATAAACGCAGCAGTGATAGGATTGGAGAGGTTCGGTGAGCAAATGAAGACCCTTTGAAGTCATATTGCATGGTACCCATTCCACGGGTTTCAACTACCCAGGTTTAAGGTATTCTACCTTCAGCTAAAACATGCATGTGGAAACTAGAGTATGATCAACCATGTGATCGGGAAACGTGTTCAAATATGTCTCAGTTTTCGTACCCTGGTACTCGGGTGCAACATTCCAGACGCTTTACTAACACCCTCCCGACTTGGAGAGTCAGTCCCTTTAACCTCCTGTTTGGCCCAGTTTGCAATTTCTGTGGAAGATGAACAGGAATAGCGAGAACCAATGAGAGACTAGCTGGAGGTGTCTGGACGGGCAAATTTAACTCTCATTTCCCACCAGGAAGAGGAATTAACCAAAGGCTCAGCTTGCCGTGCCGGAACCAGATTAGGGCCTGAAGCCATCCTGCGGTGTTGCGGCCAGCTCAAAAGAAAGCGAGTTGAAGAAAGGAGCTCAGGGGCACTGTAATTCACAAACCTGCAGAGTTATAAATGACAGCTATCGTCCAAAAATATACTGAAGTAAGGCTGCCAAGAGGACTTGAAAGCGGGGCAGAATTGCAGGAAACCGATTTCAGGAGGTAGACTGGAATTGCATTGAAAGCATAGGAAAAGAGGCAGAACGTCCACAATGATGCACTTGGCCAAAAAGGGCGTATGCGTTTTTTCCTGAATATATTCAGGAAAAAACGCATACGCCCTTTCTGGCCAACCAAGCAAGCTTGCAAAGGAAATCTGCACTACAATGAAGTCTCACTTCTCCCCGGTCAAAAGGGCCATCTGAAAAAAGTGTAAAATCCAGAAAGGCAGGACAGGCCATGGAGAACTGGGAGCCTTGTTATGCTGATGGGCGGGATGTAAATTGCCAACAGACACTCGGGAGAAGTGTATGGTGTTTCCTGAAACATCTAAAAAACAAAGCAACAGAGCCTAGGGCACTTCCACTTATGGTCCTATAGCTTAGGGAAATTTAAATCTAAAACACACAGCCACCCCAAAGTTTGGGACGCCTCTGTTTACAAGAACCTCGTTTACAGTACAAGTTCAACATCGCAGAAAGTGAAAAATGGATAAAGAAGTTGTGGTATTTACTTACAAAGCAGTATCACTCAACAATGAAATCTATGTCATCAGGCCCGTAGCAGCATAATGAGTGGATTCAGGTACGATGATTCTAACTGAAATAAGTCACACAGAAAAAGAAACATCATAAGATATCATTAATACACACAATGTAAACTTGGCTACACAGGAACTGAATTCCAAAACAGAACAGGGTCTCAAATTTAGAAAACCAACTTATGCTTGCTTAAGAGGAAAGGTGAGTTGGGGTGCTGCATAAAACCAGAGATTGAAATGAGCACAGATAAAGTTCCTTAAGCCAAATATGGAATAGACAAGAGCTACTCCTTGCTCAACGAAATGGACTCAACACCCCATATTAAATGCCTAAGAATGTACCTGACTAGTAAGTATCTTAAAACCTATGGATTGCTATGTCTCCAAAAGAGAATCAAGCGTCTGTACAGGGGGATAAACGCAGCAGTGATAGGATTGGAGAAGTTCGGTGAGCAAATGAAGACCCTTTGAAGTCATATTGCATGGTACCCATTACACGGGTCTCAACTCTCCAGGTTTAAGGTATTCTTCCTTCAGCTAAAACATGCATGTGGAACCCAGAGTATGATCAACCGTGTGAACGGGAGACGTGTTCAAATATGTCTCAGTTTTCCTCCCCTGGTACTCGGGTGCAACATTCCAGACGCTTTACTAACACCCTCCCGACTTGGAGAGTCAGTCCCTTTAACCTCCTGTTTGGCCCAGTTTGCAATTTCTGCGGAAGATGAACAGGAATAGCGAGAACCAATGAGAGACTAGCTGGAGGTGTCTGGACGGGCAAATTTAACTCTCATTTCCCACCAGGAAGAGGAATTAACCAAAGGCTCAGCGTGCCGTGCCGGAACCAGATTAGGGCCTGAAGCCATCCTGCGGTGTTGCGGCCAGCTCAAAAGAAAGCGAGTTGAAGAAAGGAGCTCAGGGGCACTGTAATTCACAAACCTGCAGAGTTATAAATGACAGCTATCGTCCAAAAATATACTGAAGTAAGGCTGCCAAGAGGACTTGAAAGCGGGGCAGAATTGCAGGAGACCGATTTCAGGAGGTAGACTGGAATTGCATTGAAAGCATAGGAAAAGAGGCAGAACGTCCACAATGATGCACTTGGCCAAAAAGGACGTATGCGTTTTTTCCTGAATATATTCAGGAAAAAACGCATACGCCCTTTTTGGCCAACCAAGCAAGCTTGCAAAGGAAATCTGTACTACAATGAAGTCTCACTTCCCCCCGGTCAAAAGGGCCATCTGAAAAAAGTGTAAAATCCAGAAAGGCAGGACAGGCCATGGAGAACTGGGAGCCTTGTTATGCTGATGGGCGGGATGTAAATTGCCAACAGACACTCGGGAGAAGTGTATGGTGTTTCCTGAAACATCTAAAAAACAAAGCAACAGAGCCTAGGGCACTTCCACTTATGGTCCTATAGCTTAGGGAAATTAAAATCAAAAAGACACAGCCACCCCAAAGTTTGGGACGCCTCTGTTTACAAGAACCTCATTTACCGTACAAGTTCAATATCACAGAAAGTGAAAAATGGATAAAGAAGTTGTGGTACTTACGTACAATGCAGTATCACTCAACAATGAAATCTATGTCATCAGGCCCTTAGCAGCATAATGAGTGGATTCAGGTACGATGATTCTAACTGAAATAAGTCACACAGAAAAAGAAACATCATAAGATATCACTATTACAAAGAATGTAAACTTGGCTACACAGGAACTGAATTCCAAAACAGAACAGGGTCTCAAATTTAGAAAACCAACTTATGCTTGCTTAAGGGGAAAGGTGAGTTGGGGTGCTGCATAAAACCAGAGATTGAAATGAGCACAGATAAAGTTCCTTAAGCCAAATATGGAATAGACAAGAGCTACTCCTTGCTCAACGAAATGGACTCAACACCGCATATTAAACGCCTAAGAATGTACCTGACTAGTAAGTATCTTAAAACCTATGGATTGCTATGTCTCCGAAAGAGAATCAAGCATGTGTACAGGGGCATAAACGCAGCAGTGATAGGATTGGAGAGGTTCGGTGAGCAAATGAAGACCCTTTGAAGTCATATTGCATGGTACCCATTCCACGGGTTTCAACTACCCAGGTTTAAGGTATTCTACCTTCAGCTAAAACATGCATGTGGAAACTAGAGTATGATCAACCATGTGATCGGGAAACGTGTTCAAATATGTCTCAGTTTTCGTACCCTGGTACTCGGGTGCAACATTCCAGACGCTTTACTAACACCCTCCCGACTTGGAGAGTCAGTCCCTTTAACCTCCTGTTTGGCCCAGTTTGCAATTTCTGTGGAAGATGAACAGGAATAGCGAGAACCAATGAGAGACTAGCTGGAGGTGTCTGGACGGGCAAATTTAACTCTCATTTCCCACCAGGAAGAGGAATTAACCAAAGGCTCAGCTTGCCGTGCCGGAACCAGATTAGGGCCTGAAGCCATCCTGCGGTGTTGCGGCCAGGTCAGAAGAAAGCGAGTTGAAGAAAGGAGCTCAGGGGCACTGTAATTCACAATCCTGCAGAGTTATAAATGACAGCTATCGTCCAAAAATATACTGAAGTAAGGCTGCCAAGAGGACTTGAAAGCGGGGCAGAATTGCAGGAAACTGATTTCAGGAGGTAGACTGGAATTGCATTGAAAGCATAGGAAAAGAGGCAGAACGTCCACAATGATGCACTTGGCCAAAAAGGGCGTATGCGTTTTTTCCTGAATATATTCAGGAAAAAACGCATACGCCCTTTTTGGCCAACCAAGCAAGCTTGCAAAGGAAATCTGCACTACAGTGAAGTCTCACTTCCCACCGGTCAAAAGGGCCATCTGAAAAAAGTGTAAAATCCAGAAAGGCAGGACAGGCCATGGAGAACTGGGAGCCTTGTTATGCTGATGGGCGGGATGAAAATTGCCAACAGACACTCGGGAGAAGTGTATGGTGTTTCCTGAAACATCTAAAAAACAAAGCAACAGAGCCTAGGGCACTTCCACTTATGGTCCTATAGCTTAGGGAAATTAAAATAAAAAAGACACAGCCACCCCAAAGTTTGGGACGCCTCTGTTTACAAGAACCTCATTTACCGTACAAGTTCAATATCACAGAAAGTGAAAAATGGATAAAGAAGTTGTGGTACTTACGTACAATGCAGTATCACTCAACAATGAAATCTATGTCATCAGGCCCGTAGCAGCATAATGAGTGGATTCAGGTACGATGATTCTAACTGAAATAAGTCACACAGAAAAAGAAACATCATAAGATATCACTAATACACAGAATGTAAACTTGGCTACACAGGAACTGAATTCCAAAACAGAACAGGGTCTCAAATTTAGAAAACCAACTTATGCTTGCTTAAGGGGAAAGGTGAGTTGGGGTGCTGCATAAAACCAGAGATTGAAATGAGCACAGATAAAGTTCCTTAAGCCAAATATGGAATAGACAAGAGCTACTCCTTGCTCAACGAAATGGACTCAACACCCCATATTAAATGCCTAAGAATGTACCTGACTAGTAAGTATCTTAAAACCTATGGATTGCTATGTCTCCAAAAGAGAATCAAGCATCTGTACAGGGGGATAAACGCAGCAGTGATAGGATTGGAGAAGTTCGGTGAGCAAATGAAGACCCTTTGAAGTCATATTGCATGGTACCCATTACACGGGTCTCAACTCTCCAGGTTTAAGGTATTCTTCCTTCAGCTAAAACATGCATGTGGAACCCAGAGTATGATCAACCGTGTGAACGGGAGACGTGTTCAAATATGTCTCAGTTTTCCTCCCCTGGTACTCGGGTGCAACATTCCAGACGCTTTACTAACACCCTCCCGACTTGGAGAGTCAGTCCCTTTAACCTCCTGTTTGGCCCAGTTTGCAATTTCTGCGGAAGATGAACAGGAATAGCGAGAACCAATGAGAGACTAGCTGGAGGTGTCTGGACGGGCAAATTTAACTCTCATTTCCCACCAGGAAGAGGAATTAACCAAAGGCTCAGCATGCCGTGCCGGAACCAGATTAGGGCCTGAAGCCATCCTGCGGTGTTGCGGCCAGCTCAAAAGAAAGCGAGTTGAAGAAAGGAGCTCAGGGGCACTGTAATTCACAAACCTGCAGAGTTATAAATGACAGCTATCGTCCAAAAATATACTGAAGTAAGGCTGCCAAGAGGACTTGAAAGCGGGGCAGAATTGCAGGAAACCGATTTCAGGAGGTAGACTGGAATTGCATTGAAAGCATAGGAAAAGAGGCAGAACGTCCACAATGATGCACTTGGCCAAAAAGGGCGTATGCGTTTTTTCCTGAATATATTCAGGAAAAAACGCATACGCCCTTTTTGGCCAACCAAGCAAGCTTGCAAAGGAAATCTGCACTACAATGAAGTCTCACTTCCCCCCGGTCAAAAGGGCCATCTGAAAAAAGTGTAAAATCCAGAAAGGCAGGACAGGCCATGGAGAACTGGGAGCCTTGTTATGCTGATGGGCGGGATGTAAATTGCCAACAGACACTCGGGAGAAGTGTATGGTGTTTCCTGAAACATCTAAAAAACAAAGCAACAGAGCCTAGGGCACTTCCACTTATGGTCCTATAGCTTAGGGAAATTAAAATCAAAAAGACACAGCCACCCCAAAGTTTGGGACGCCTCTGTTTACAAGAACCTCGTTTACAGTACAAGTTCAACATCGCAGAAAGTGAAAAATGGATAAAGAAGTTGTGGTATTTACTTACAAAGCAATATCACTCAGCAATGAAATCTATGTCATCAGGCCCTTAGCAGCACAATGAGTGGATTCAGGTATGATAATTCTAACTGATATAAGTCACACAGAAAAAGAAACATCATAAGATATCAGTAATACACGGAATGTAAACTTGGCTACACAGGAACTGAATTACAGAACAGAACAGGGTCTCAAATTTAGAAAACAAACTTATGCTTGCTTAAGGGGAAAGGTGATTTGGGGTGCTGCATAAAACCAGAGATTGAAATGAGCACAGATAAAGTTCCTTAAGCCAAATATGGAATAGACAAGAGCTACTCCTTGCTCAACGAAATGGACTCAACACCGCATATTAAACGCCTAAGAATGTACCTGACTAGTAAGTATCTTAAAACCTATGGATTGCTATGTCTCCGAAAGAGAATCAAGCATGTGTACAGGGGCATAAACGCAGCAGTGATAGGATTGGAGAGGTTCGGTGAGCAAATGAAGACCCTTTGAAGTCATATTGCATGGTACCCATTCCACGGGTTTCAACTACCCAGGTTTAAGGTATTCTACCTTCAGCTAAAACATGCATGTGGAAACTAGAGTATGATCAACCATGTGATCGGGAAACGTGTTCAAATATGTCTCAGTTTTCGTACCCTGGTACTCGGGTGCAACATTCCAGACGCTTTACTAACACCCTCCCGACTTGGAGAGTCAGTCCCTTTAACCTCCTGTTTGGCCCAGTTTGCAATTTCTGTGGAAGATGAACAGGAATAGCGAGAACCAATGAGAGACTAGCTGGAGGTGTCTGGACGGGCAAATTTAACTCTCATTTCCCACCAGGAAGAGGAATTAACCAAAGGCTCAGCTTGCCGTGCCGGAACCAGATTAGGACCTGAAGCCATCCTGCGGTGTTGCGGCCAGCTCAAAAGAAAGCGAGTTGAAGAAAGGAGCTCAGGGGCACTGTAATTCACAAACCTGCAGAGTTATAAATGACAGCTATCGTCCAAAAATATACTGAAGTAAGGCTGCCAAGAGGACTTGAAAGCGGGGCAGAATTGCAGGAAACCGATTTCAGGAGGTAGACTGGAATTGCATTGAAAGCATAGGAAAAGAGGCAGAACGTCCACAATGATGCACTTGGCCAAAAAGGGCGTATGCGTTTTTTCCTGAATATATTCAGGAAAAAACGCATACGCCCTTTTTGGCCAACCAAGCAAGCTTGCAAAGGAAATCTGCACTACAATGAAGTCTCACTTCCCCCCGGTCAAAAGGGCCATCTGAAAAAAGTGTAAAATCCAGAAAGGCAGGACAGGCCATGGAGAACTGGGAGCCTTGTTATGCTGATGGGCGGGATGTAAATTGCCAACAGCCACTCGGGAGAAGTGTATGGTGTTTCCTGAAACATCTAAAAAACAAAGCAACAGAGCCTAGTGCACTTCCACTTATGGTCCTATAGCTTAGGGAAATTAAAATCAAAAAGACACAGCCACCCCAAAGTTTGGGACGCCTCTGTTTACAAGAACCTCATTTACCGTACAAGTTCAATATCACAGAAAGTGAAAAATGGATAAAGAAGTTGTGGTACTTACGTACAATGCAGTATCACTCAACAATGAAATCTATGTCATCAGGCCCGTAGCAGCATAATGAGTGGATTCAGGTACGATGATTCTAACTGAAATAAGTCACACAGAAAAAGAAACATCATAAGATATCACTAATACACAGAATGTAAACTTGGCTACACAGGAACTGAATTCCAAAACAGAACAGGGTCTCAAATTTAGAAAACCAACTTATGCTTGCTTAAGCGGAAAGGTGAGTTGGGGTGCTGCATAAAACCAGAGATTGAAATGAGCACAGATAAAGTTCCTTAAGCCAAATATGGAATAGACAAGAGCTACTCCTTGCTCAACGAAATGGACTCAACACCCCATATTAAATGCCTAAGAATGTACCTGACTAGTAAGTATCTTAAAACCTATGGATTGCTATGTCTCCAAAAGAGAATCAAGCGTCTGTACAGGGGGATAAACGCAGCAGTGATAGGATTGGAGAAGTTCGGTGAGCAAATGAAGACCCTTTGAAGTCATATTGCATGGTACCCATTACACGGGTCTCAACTCTCCAGGTTTAAGGTATTCTTCCTTCAGCTAAAACATGCATGTGGAACCCAGAGTATGATCAACCGTGTGAACGGGAGACGTGTTCAAATATGTCTCAGTTTTCCTCCCCTGGTACTCGGGTGCAACATTCCAGACGCTTTACTAACACCCTCCCGACTTGGAGAGTCAGTCCCTATAACCTCCTGTTTGGCCCAGTTTGCAATTTCTGCGGAAGATGAACAGGAATAGCGAGAACCAATGAGAGACTAGCTGGAGGTGTCTGGACGGGCAAATTTAACTCTCATTTCCCACCAGGAAATGGAATTAACCAAAGGCTCAGCTTGCCGTGCTGGAACCAGATTAGGGCCTGAAGCCATCCTGCGGTGTTGCGGCCAGGTCACAAGAAAGCGAGTTGAAGAAAGGAGCTCAGGGGCACTGTAATTCACAAACCTGCAGAGTTATAAATGACAGCTATCGTCCAAAAATATACTGAAGTAAGGCTGCCAAGAGGACTTGAAAGCGGGGCAGAATTGCAGGAAACCGATTTCAGGAGGTAGACTGGAATTGCATTGAAAGCATAGGAAAAGAGGCAGAACGTCCACAATGATGCACTTGGCCAAAAAGGGCGTATGCGTTTTTTCCTGAATATATTCAGGAAAAAACGCATACACTCTTTTTGGCCAACCAAGCAAGCTTGCAAAGGAAATCTGCACTACAATGAAGTCTCACTTCCCCCCGGTCAAAAGGGCCATCTGAAAAAAGTGTAAAATCCAGAAAGGCAGGACAGGCCATGGAGAACTGGGAGCCTTGTTATGCTGATGGGCGGGATGTAAATTTCCAACAGCCACTCGGGAGAAGTGTATGGTGTTTCCTGAAACATCTAAAAAACAAAGCAACAGAGCCTAGGGCACTTCCACTTATGGTCCTATAGCTTAGGGAAATTAAAATAAAAAAGACACAGCCACCCCAAAGTTTGGGACGCCTCTGTTTACAAGAACCTCATTTACCGTACAAGTTCAATATCACAGAAAGTGAAAAATGGATAAAGAAGTTGTGGTACTTACGTACAATGCAGTATCACTCAACAATGAAATCTATGTCATCAGGCCCGTAGCAGCATAATGAGTGGATTCAGGTACGATGATTCTAACTGAAATAAGTCACACAGAAAAAGAAACATCATAAGATATCACTAATACACAGAATGTAAACTTGGCTACACAGGAACTGAATTCCAAAACAGAACAGGGTCTCAAATTTAGAAAACCAACTTATGCTTGCTTAAGGGGAAAGGTGAGTTGGGGTGCTGCATAAAACCAGAGATTGAAATGAGCACAGATAAAGTTCCTTAAGCCAAATATGGAATAGACAAGAGCTACTCCTTGCTCAACGAAATGGACTCAACACCCCATATTAAATGCCTAAGAATGTACCTGACTAGTAAGTATCTTAAAACCTATGGATTGCTATGTCTCCAAAAGAGAATCAAGCATCTGTACAGGGGGATAAACGCAGCAGTGATAGGATTGGAGAAGTTCGGTGAGCAAATGAAGACCCTTTGAGTCATATTGCATGGTACCCATTACACGGGTCTCAACTCTCCAGGTTTAAGGTATTCTTCCTTCAGCTAAAACATGCATGTGGAACCCAGAGTATGATCAACCGTGTGAACGGGAGACGTGTTCAAATATGTCTCAGTTTTCCTCCCCTGGTACTCGGGTGCAACATTCCAGACGCTTTACTAACACCCTCCCGACTTGGAGAGTCAGTCCCTTTAACCTCCTGTTTGGCCCAGTTTGCAATTTCTGCGGAAGATGAACAGGAATAGCGAGAACCAATGAGAGACTAGCTGGAGGTGTCTGGACGGGCAAATTTAACTCTCATTTCCCACCAGGAAGAGGAATTAACCAAAGGCTCAGCATGCCGTGCCGGAACCAGATTAGGGCCTGAAGCCATCCTGCGGTGTTGCGGCCAGCTCAAAAGAAAGCGAGTTGAAGAAAGGAGCTCAGGGGCACTGTAATTCACAAACCTGCAGAGTTATAAATGACAGCTATCGTCCAAAAATATACTGAAGTAAGGCTGCCAAGAGGACTTGAAAGCGGGGCAGAATTGCAGGAAACCGATTTCAGGAGGTAGACTGGAATTGCATTGAAAGCATAGGAAAAGAGGCAGAACGTCCACAATGATGCACTTGGCCAAAAAGGGCGTATGCGTTTTTTCCTGAATATATTCAGGAAAAAACGCATACGCCCTTTTTGGCCAACCAAGCAAGCTTGCAAAGGAAATCTGCACTACAATGAAGTCTCACTTCCCCCCGGTCAAAAGGGCCATCTGAAAAAAGTGTAAAATCCAGAAAGGCAGGACAGGCCATGGAGAACTGGGAGCCTTGTTATGCTGATGGGCGGGATGTAAATTGCCAACAGACACTCGGGAGAAGTGTATGGTGTTTCCTGAAACATCTAAAAAACAAAGCAACAGAGCCTAGGGCACTTCCACTTATGGTCCTATAGCTTAGGGAAATTAAAATCAAAAAGACACAGCCACCCCAAAGTTTGGGACGCCTCTGTTTACAAGAACCTCGTTTACAGTACAAGTTCAACATCGCAGAAAGTGAAAAATGGATAAAGAAGTTGTGGTATTTACTTACAAAGCAATATCACTCAGCAATGAAATCTATGTCATCAGGCCCTTAGCAGCACAATGAGTGGATTCAGGTATGATAATTCTAACTGATATAAGTCACACAGAAAAAGAAACATCATAAGATATCAGTAATACACGGAATGTAAACTTGGCTACACAGGAACTGAATTACAGAACAGAACAGGGTCTCAAATTTAGAAAACAAACTTATGCTTGCTTAAGGGGAAAGGTGATTTGGGGTGCTGCATAAAACCAGAGATTGAAATGAGCACAGATAAAGTTCCTTAAGCCAAATATGGAATAGACAAGAGCTACTCCTTGCTCAACGAAATGGACTCAACACCGCATATTAAACGCCTAAGAATGTACCTGACTAGTAAGTATCTTAAAACCTATGGATTGCTATGTCTCCGAAAGAGAATCAAGCATGTGTACAGGGGCATAAACGCAGCAGTGATAGGATTGGAGAGGTTCGGTGAGCAAATGAAGACCCTTTGAAGTCATATTGCATGGTACCCATTCCACGGGTTTCAACTACCCAGGTTTAAGGTATTCTACCTTCAGCTAAAACATGCATGTGGAAACTAGAGTATGATCAACCATGTGATCGGGAAACGTGTTCAAATATGTCTCAGTTTTCGTACCCTGGTACTCGGGTGCAACATTCCAGACGCTTTACTAACACCCTCCCGACTTGGAGAGTCAGTCCCTTTAACCTCCTGTTTGGCCCAGTTTGCAATTTCTGTGGAAGATGAACAGGAATAGCGAGAACCAATGAGAGACTAGCTGGAGGTGTCTGGACGGGCAAATTTAACTCTCATTTCCCACCAGGAAGAGGAATTAACCAAAGGCTCAGCTTGCCGTGCCGGAACCAGATTAGGACCTGAAGCCATCCTGCGGTGTTGCGGCCAGCTCAAAAGAAAGCGAGTTGAAGAAAGGAGCTCAGGGGCACTGTAATTCACAAACCTGCAGAGTTATAAATGACAGCTATCGTCCAAAAATATACTGAAGTAAGGCTGCCAAGAGGACTTGAAAGCGGGGCAGAATTGCAGGAAACCGATTTCAGGAGGTAGACTGGAATTGCATTGAAAGCATAGGAAAAGAGGCAGAACGTCCACAATGATGCACTTGGCCAAAAAGGGCGTATGCGTTTTTTCCTGAATATATTCAGGAAAAAACGCATACGCCCTTTTTGGCCAACCAAGCAAGCTTGCAAAGGAAATCTGCACTACAATGAAGTCTCACTTCCCCCCGGTCAAAAGGGCCATCTGAAAAAAGTGTAAAATCCAGAAAGGCAGGACAGGCCATGGAGAACTGGGAGCCTTGTTATGCTGATGGGCGGGATGTAAATTGCCAACAGCCACTCGGGAGAAGTGTATGGTGTTTCCTGAAACATCTAAAAAACAAAGCAACAGAGCCTAGTGCACTTCCACTTATGGTCCTATAGCTTAGGGAAATTAAAATCAAAAAGACACAGCCACCCCAAAGTTTGGGACGCCTCTGTTTACAAGAACCTCATTTACCGTACAAGTTCAATATCACAGAAAGTGAAAAATGGATAAAGAAGTTGTGGTACTTACGTACAATGCAGTATCACTCAACAATGAAATCTATGTCATCAGGCCCGTAGCAGCATAATGAGTGGATTCAGGTACGATGATTCTAACTGAAATAAGTCACACAGAAAAAGAAACATCATAAGATATCACTAATACACAGAATGTAAACTTGGCTACACAGGAACTGAATTCCAAAACAGAACAGGGTCTCAAATTTAGAAAACCAACTTATGCTTGCTTAAGCGGAAAGGTGAGTTGGGGTGCTGCATAAAACCAGAGATTGAAATGAGCACAGATAAAGTTCCTTAAGCCAAATATGGAATAGACAAGAGCTACTCCTTGCTCAACGAAATGGACTCAACACCCCATATTAAATGCCTAAGAATGTACCTGACTAGTAAGTATCTTAAAACCTATGGATTGCTATGTCTCCAAAAGAGAATCAAGCGTCTGTACAGGGGGATAAACGCAGCAGTGATAGGATTGGAGAAGTTCGGTGAGCAAATGAAGACCCTTTGAAGTCATATTGCATGGTACCCATTACACGGGTCTCAACTCTCCAGGTTTAAGGTATTCTTCCTTCAGCTAAAACATGCATGTGGAACCCAGAGTATGATCAACCGTGTGAACGGGAGACGTGTTCAAATATGTCTCAGTTTTCCTCCCCTGGTACTCGGGTGCAACATTCCAGACGCTTTACTAACACCCTCCCGACTTGGAGAGTCAGTCCCTTTAACCTCCTGTTTGGCCCAGTTTGCAATTTCTGCGGAAGATGAACAGGAATAGCGAGAACCAATGAGAGACTAGCTGGAGGTGTCTGGACGGGCAAATTTAACTCTCATTTCCCACCAGGAAATGGAATTAACCAAAGGCTCAGCTTGCCGTGCTGGAACCAGATTAGGGCCTGAAGCCATCCTGCGGTGTTGCGGCCAGGTCACAAGAAAGCGAGTTGAAGAAAGGAGCTCAGGGGCACTGTAATTCACAAACCTGCAGAGTTATAAATGACAGCTATCGTCCAAAAATATACTGAAGTAAGGCTGCCAAGAGGACTTGAAAGCGGGGCAGAATTGCAGGAAACCGATTTCAGGAGGTAGACTGGAATTGCATTGAAAGCATAGGAAAAGAGGCAGAACGTCCACAATGATGCACTTGGCCAAAAAGGGCGTATGCGTTTTTTCCTGAATATATTCAGGAAAAAACGCATACACTCTTTTTGGCCAACCAAGCAAGCTTGCAAAGGAAATCTGCACTACAATGAAGTCTCACTTCCCCCCGGTCAAAAGGGCCATCTGAAAAAAGTGTAAAATCCAGAAAGGCAGGACAGGCCATGGAGAACTGGGAGCCTTGTTATGCTGATGGGCGGGATGTAAATTGCCAACAGCCACTCGGGAGAAGTGTATGGTGTTTCCTGAAACATCTAAAAAACAAAGCAACAGAGCCTAGGGCACTTCCACTTATGGTCCTATAGCTTAGGGAAATTAAAATCAAAAAGACACAGCCACCCCAAAGTTTGGGACGCCTCTGTTTACAAGAACCTCGTTTACAGTACAAGTTCAACATCGCAGAAAGTGAAAAATGGATAAAGAAGTTGTGGTATTTACTTACAAAGCAATATTACTCAGCAATGAAATCTATGTCATCAGGCCCTTAGCAGCACAATGAGTGGATTCAGGTATGATGATTCTAACTGATATAAGTCACACAGAAAAAGAAACATCATAAGATATCAGTAATACACGGAATGTAAACTTGGCTACACAGGAACTGAATTACAGAACAGAACAGGGTCTCAAATTTAGAAAACCAACTTATGCTTGCTTAAGGGGAAAGGTGAGTTGGGGTGCTGCATAAAACCAGAGATTGAAATGAGCACAGATAAAGTTCCTTAAGCTAAATATGGAATAGACAAGAGCTACTCCTTGCTCAACAAAATGGACTCAACACCGCATATTAAACGCCTAAGAATGTACCTGACTAGTAAGTATCTTAAAACCTATGGATTGCTATGTCTCCGAAAGAGAATCAAGCATGTGTACAGGGGCATAAACGCAGCAGTGATAGGATTGGAGAGGTTCGGTGAGCAAATGAAGACCCTTTGAAGTCATATTGCATGGTACCCATTCCACGGGTTTCAACTACCCAGGTTTAAGGTATTCTACCTTCAGCTAAAACATGCATGTGGAAACTAGAGTATGATCAACCATGTGATCGGGAAACGTGTTCAAATATGTCTCAGTTTTCGTACCCTGGTACTCGGGTGCAACATTCCAGACGCTTTACTAACATCCTCCCGACTTGGAGAGTCAGTCCCTTTCACCTCCTGTTTGGCCCAGTTTGCAATTTCTGTGGAAGATGAACAGGAATAGCGAGAACCAATGAGAGACTAGCTGGAGGTGTCTGGACGGGCAAATTTAACTCTCATTTCCCACCAGGAAGAGGAATTAACCAAAGGCTCAGCTTGCCGTGCCGGAACCAGATTAGGGCCTGAAGCCATCCTGCGGTGTTGCGGCCAGCTCACAAGAAAGCGAGTTGAAGAAAGGAGCTCAGGGGCACTGTAATTCACAAACCTGCAGAGTTATAAATGACAGCTATCGTCCAAAAATATACTGAAGTAAGGCTGCCAAGAGGACTTGAAAGCGGGGCAGAATTGCAGGAAACCGATTTCAGGAGGTAGACTGGAATTGCATTGAAAGCATAGGAAAAGAGGCAGAACGTCCACAATGATGCACTTGGCCAAAAAGGGCGTATGCGTTTTTTCCTGAATATATTCAGGAAAAAACGCATACGCCCTTTTTGGCCAACCAAGCAAGCTTGCAAAGGAAATCTGCACTACAATGAAGTCTCACTTCCCCCCGGTCAAAAGGGCCATCTGAAAAAAGTGTAAAATCCAGAAAGGCAGGACAGGCCATGGAGAACTGGGAGCCTTGTTATGCTGATGGGCGGGATGTAAATTGCCAACAGACACTCGGGAGAAGTGTATGGTGTTTCCTGAAACATCTAAAAAACAAAGCAACAGAGCCTAGGGCACTTCCACTTATGGTCCTATAGCTTAGGGAAATTAAAATCAAAAAGACACAGCCACCCCAAAGTTTGGGACGCCTCTGTTTACAAGAACCTCGTTTACAGTACAAGTTCAACATCGCAGAAAGTGAAAAATGGATAAAGAAGTTGTGGTATTTACTTACAAAGCAATATCACTCAGCAATGAAATCTATGTCATCAGGCCCTTAGCAGCACAATGAGTGGATTCAGGTATGATGATTCTAACTGAAATAAGTCACACAGAAAAAGAAACATCATAAGATATCAGTAATACACGGAATGTAAACTTGGCTACACAGGAACTGAATTACAGAACAGAACAGGGTCTCAAATTTAGAAAACCAACTTATGCTTGCTTAAGGGTAAAGGTGAGTTGGGGTGCTGCATAAAACCAGAGATTGAAATGAGCACAGATAAAGTTCCTTAAGCCAAATATGGAATAGACAAGAGCTACTCCTTGCTCAACGAAATGGACTCAACACCGCATATTAAACGCCTAAGAATGTACCTGACTAGTAAGTATCTTAAAACCTATGGATTGCTATGTCTCCGAAAGAGAATCAAGCATGTGTACAGGGGCATAAACGCAGCAGTGATAGGATTGGAGAGGTTCGGTGAGCAAATGAAGACCCTTTGAAGTCATATTGCATAGTACCCATTCCACGGGTTTCAACTACCCAGGTTTAAGGTATTCTTCCTTCAGCTAAAACATGCATGTGGAACCTAGAGTACGATCAACCATGTGATCGGGAAACGTGTTCAAATATGTCTCAGTTTTCGTACCCTGGTACTCGGGTGCAACATTCCAGACGCTTTACTAACACCCTCCCGACTTGGAGAGTCAGTCCCTTTAACCTCCTGTTTGACCCAGTTTGCAATTTCTGCGGAAGATGAACAGGAATAGCGAGAACCAATGAGAGACTAGCTGGAGGTGTCTGGACGGGCAAATTTAACTCTCATTTCCCACCAGGAAGAGGAATTAACCAAAGGCTCAGCGTGCCGTGCCGGAACCAGATTAGGGCCTGAAGCCATCCTGCGGTGTTGCGGCCAGCTCACAAGAAAGCGAGTTGAAGAAAGGAGCTCAGGGGCACTGTAATTCACAAACCTGCAGAGTTATAAATGACAGCTATCGTCCAAAAATATACTGAAGTAAGGCTGCCAAGAGGACTTGAAAGCGGGGCAGAATTGCAGGAAACCGATTTCAGGAGGTAGACTGGAATTGCATTGAAAGCATAGGAAAAGAGGCAGAACGTCCACAATGATGCACTTGGCCAAAAAGGGCGTATGCGTTTTTTCCTGAATATATTCAGGAAAAAACGCATACGCCCTTTTTGGCCAACCAAGCAAGCTTGCAAAGGAAATCTGCACTACAATGAAGTCTCACTTCCCCCCGGTCAAAAGGGCCATCTGAAAAAAGTGTAAAATCCAGAAAGGCAGGACAGGCCATGGAGAACTGGGAGCCTTGTTATGCTGATGGGCGGGATGTAAATTGCCAACAGACACTCGGGAGAAGTGTATGGTGTTTCCTGAAACATCTAAAAAACAAAGCAACAGAGCCTAGGGCACTTCCACTTATGGTCCTATAGCTTAGGGAAATTAAAATCAAAAAGACACAGCCACCCCAAAGTTTGGGACGCCTCTGTTTACAAGAACCTCGTTTACAGTACAAGTTCAACATCGCAGAAAGTGAAAAATGGATAAAGAAGTTGTGGTATTTACTTACAAAGCAATATCACTCAGCAATGAAATCTATGTCATCAGGCCCTTAGCAGCACAATGAGTGGATTCAGGTATGATGATTCTAACTGAAATAAGTCACACAGAAAAAGAAACATCATAAGATATCAGTAATACACGGAATGTAAACTTGGCTCCACAGGAACTGAATTACAGAACAGAACAGGGTCTCAAATTTAGAAAACCAACTTATGCTTGCTTAAGGGTAAAGGTGAGTTGGGGTGCTGCATAAAACCAGAGATTGAAATGAGCACAGATAAAGTTCCTTAAGCCAAATATGGAATAGACAAGAGCTACTCCTTGCTCAACGAAATGGACTCAACACCGCATATTAAACGCCTAAGAATGTACCTGACTAGTAAGTATCTTAAAACCTATGGATTGCTATGTCTCCGAAAGAGAATCAAGCATGTGTACAGGGGCATAAACGCAGCAGTGATAGGATTGGAGAGGTTCGGTGAGCAAATGAAGACCCTTTGAAGTCATATTGCATAGTACCCATTCCACGGGTTTCAGCTACCCAGGTTTAAGGTATTCTTCCTTCAGCTAAAACATGCATGTGGAACCTAGAGTACGATCAACCATGTGATCGGGAAACGTGTTCAAATATGTCTCAGTTTTCGTACCCTGGTACTCGGGTGCAACATTCCAGACGCTTTACTAACACCCTCCCGACTTGGAGAGTCAGTCCCTTTAACCTCCTGTTTGGCCCAGTTTGCAATTTCTGCGGAAGATGAACAGGAATAGCGAGAACCAATGAGAGACTAGCTGGAGGTGTCTGGACGGGCAAATTTAACTCTCATTTCCCACCAGGAAGAGGAATTAACCAAAGGCTCAGCGTGCCGTGCCGGAACCAGATTAGGGCCTGAAGCCATCCTGCGGTGTTGCGGCCAGCTCACAAGAAAGCGAGTTGAAGAAAGGAGCTCAGGGGCACTGTAATTCACAAACCTGCAGAGTTATAAATGACAGCTATCGTCCAAAAATATACTGAAGTAAGGCTGCCAAGAGGACTTGAAAGCGGGGCAGAATTGCAGGACACCGATTTCAGGAGGTAGACTGGAATTGCATTGAAAGCATAGGAAAAGAGGCAGAACGTCCACAATGATGCACTTGGCCAAAAAGGGCGTATGCGTTTTTTCCTGAATATATTCAGGAAAAAACGCATACGCCCTTTTTGGCCAACCAAGCAAGCTTGCAAAGGAAATCTGCACTACAATGAAGTCTCACTTCCCCCCGGTCAAAAGGGCCATCTGAAAAAAGTGTAAAATCCAGAAAGGCAGGACAGGCCATGGAGAACTGGGAGCCTTGTTATGCTGATGGGCGGGATGTAAATTGCCAACAGACACTCGGGAGAAGTGTATGGTGTTTCCTGAAACATCTAAAAAACAAAGCAACAGAGCCTAGGGCACTTCCACTTATGGTCCTATAGCTTAGGGAAATTAAAATCAAAAAGACACAGCCACCCCAAAGTTTGGGACGCCTCTGTTTACAAGAACCTCGTTTACAGTACAAGTTCAACATCGCAGAAAGTGAAAAATGGATAAAGAAGTTGTGGTATTTACTTACAAAGCAATATCACTCAGCAATGAAATCTATGTCATCAGGCCCTTAGCAGCACAATGAGTGGATTCAGGTATGGTGATTCTAACTGATATAAGTCACACAGAAAAAGAAACATCATAAGATATCAGTAATACACGGAATGTAAACTTGGCTACACAGGAACTGAATTACAGAACAGAACAGGGTCTCAAATTTAGAAAACCAACTTATGCTTGCTTAAGGATAAAGGTGAGTTGGGGTGCTGCATAAAACCAGAGATTGAAATGAGCACAGATAAAGTTCCTTAAGCCAAATATGGAATAGACAAGAGCTACTCCTTGCTCAACGAAATGGACTCAACACCGCATATTAAACGCCTAAGAATGTACCTGACTAGTAAGTATCTTAAAACCTATGGATTGCTATGTCTCCGAAAGAGAATCAAGCATGTGTACAGGGGCATAAACGCAGCAGTGATAGGATTGGAGAGGTTCGGTGAGCACATGAAGACCCTTTGAAGTCATATTGCATGGTACCCATTCCACGGGTTTCAACTACCCAGGTTTAAGGTATTCTACCTTCAGCTAAAACATGCATGTGGAAACTAGAGTATGATCAACCATGTGATCGGGAAACATGTTCAAATATGTCTCAGTTTTCGTACCCTGGTACTCGGGTGCAACATTCCAGACGCTTTACTAACACCCTCCCGACTTGGAGAGTCAGTCCCTTTAACCTCCTCTTTGGCCCAGTTTGCAATTTCTGCGGAAGATGAACAGGAATAGCGAGAACCAATGAGAGACTAGCTGGAGGTGTCTGGACGGGCAAATTTAACTCTCATTTCCCACCAGGAAGAGGAATTAACCAAAGGCTCAGCTTGCCGTGCCGGAACCAGATTAAGGCCTGAAGCCATCCTGCGGTGTTGCGGCCAGCTCAAAAGAAAGCGAGTTGAAGAAAGGAGCTCAGGGGCACTGTAATTCACAAACCTGCAGAGTTATAAATGACAGCTATCGTCCAAAAATATACTGAAGTAAGGCTGCCAAGAGGACTTGAAAGCGGGGCAGAATTGCAGGACACCGATTTCAGGAGGTAGACTGGAATTGCATTGAAAGCATAGGAAAAGAGGCAGAACGTCCACAATGATGCACTTGGCCAAAAAGGGCGTATGCGTTTTTTCCTGAATATATTCAGGAAAAAACGCATACGCCCTTTTTGGCCAACCAAGCAAGCTTGCAAAGGAAATCTGCACTACAATGAAGTCTCACTTCCCCCCGGTCAAAAGGGCCATCTGAAAAAAGTGTAAAATCCAGAAAGGCAGGACAGGCCATGGAGAACTGGGAGCCTTGTTATGCTGATGGGCGGGATGTAAATTGCCAACAGACACTCGGGAGAAGTGTATGGTGTTTCCTGAAACATCTAAAAAACAAAGCAACAGAGCCTAGGGCACTTCCACTTATGGTCCTATAGCTTAGGGAAATTAAAATCAAAAAGACACAGCCACCCCAAAGTTTGGGACGCCTCTGTTTACAAGAACCTCGTTTACAGTACAAGTTCAACATCGCAGAAAGTGAAAAATGGATAAAGAAGTTGTGGTATTTACTTACAAAGCAATATCACTCAGCAATGAAATCTATGTCATCAGGCCCTTAGCAGCACAATGAGTGGATTCAGGTATGGTGATTCTAACTGATATAAGTCACACAGAAAAAGAAACATCATAAGATATCAGTAATACACGGAATGTAAACTTGGCTACACAGGAACTGAATTACAGAACAGAACAGGGTCTCAAATTTAGAAAACCAACTTATGCTTGCTTAAGGATAAAGGTGAGTTGGGGTGCTGCATAAAACCAGAGATTGAAATGAGCACAGATAAAGTTCCTTAAGCCAAATATGGAATAGACAAGAGCTACTCCTTGCTCAACGAAATGGACTCAACACCGCATATTAAACGCCTAAGAATGTACCTGACTAGTAAGTATCTTAAAACCTATGGATTGCTATGTCTCCGAAAGAGAATCAAGCATGTGTACAGGGGCATAAACGCAGCAGTGATAGGATTGGAGAGGTTCGGTGAGCACATGAAGACCCTTTGAAGTCATATTGCATGGTACCCATTCCACGGGTTTCAACTACCCAGGTTTAAGGTATTCTACCTTCAGCTAAAACATGCATGTGGAAACTAGAGTATGATCAACCATGTGATCGGGAAACATGTTCAAATATGTCTCAGTTTTCGTACCCTGGTACTCGGGTGCAACATTCCAGACGCTTTACTAACACCCTCCCGACTTGGAGAGTCAGTCCCTTTAACCTCCTCTTTGGCCCAGTTTGCAATTTCTGCGGAAGATGAACAGGAATAGCGAGAACCAATGAGAGACTAGCTGGAGGTGTCTGGACGGGCAAATTTAACTCTCATTTCCCACCAGGAAGAGGAATTAACCAAAGGCTCAGCTTGCCGTGCCGGAACCAGATTAAGGCCTGAAGCCATCCTGCGGTGTTGCGGCCAGCTCAAAAGAAAGCGAGTTGAAGAAAGGAGCTCAGGGGCACTGTAATTCACAAACCTGCAGAGTTATAAATGACAGCTATCGTCCAAAAATATACTGAAGTAAGGCTGCCAAGAGGACTTGAAAGCGGGGCAGAATTGCAGGAGACCGATTTCAGGAGGTAGACTGGAATTGCATTGAAAGCATAGGAAAAGAGGCAGAACGTCCACAATGATGCACTTGGCCAAAAAGGGCGTATGCGTTTTTTCCTGAATATATTCAGGAAAAAACGCATACGCCCTTTTTGGCCAACCAAGCAAGCTTGCAAAGGAAATCTGCACTACAATGAAGTCTCACTTCCCCCCGGTCAAAAGGGCCATCTGAAAAAAGTGTAAAATCCAGAAAGGCAGGACAGGCCATGGAGAACTGGGAGCCTTGTTATGCTGATGGGCGGGATGTAAATTGCCAACAGACACTCGGGAGAAGTGTATGGTGTTTCCTGAAACATCTAAAAAACAAAGCAACAGAGCCTAGGGCACTTCCACTTATGGTCCTATAGCTTAGGGAAATTAAAATCAAAAAGACACAGCCACCCCAAAGTTTGGGACGCCTCTGTTTACAAGAACCTCGTTTACAGTACAAGTTCAACATCGCAGAAAGTGAAAAATGGATAAAGAAGTTGTGGTATTTACTTACAAAGCAATATCACTCAGCAATGAAATCTATGTCATCAGGCCCTTAGCAGCACAATGAGTGGATTCAGGTATGATGATTCTAACTGAAATAAGTCACACAGAAAAAGAAACATCATAAGATATCAGTAATACACGGAATGTAAACTTGGCTCCACAGGAACTGAATTACAGAACAGAACAGGGTCTCAAATTTAGAAAACCAACTTATGCTTGCTTAAGGGTAAAGGTGAGTTGGGGTGATGCATAAAACCAGAGATTGAAATGAGCACAGATAAAGTTCCTTAAGCCAAATATGGAATAGACAAGAGCTACTCCTTGCTCAACGAAATGGACCCAACACCCCATATTAAACGCCTAAGAATGTACCTGACTAGTAAGTATCTTAAAACCTATGGATTCTTATGTCTCCGAAAGAGAATCAAGCATGTGTACAGGGGCATAAACGCAGCAGTGATAGGATTGGAGAGGTTCGGTGAGCAAATGAAGACCCTTTGAAGTCATATTGCATGGTACCCATTCCACGGGTTTCAACTACCCAGGTTTAAGGTATTCTTCCTTCAGCTAAAACATGCATGTGGAACCTAGAGTATGATCAACCATGTGATCGGGAGACGTGTTCAAATATGTCTCAGTTTTCCTCCCCTGGTACTCGGGTGCAACATTCCAGACGCTTTACTAACACTCTCCCAACTTGGAGAGTCAGTGCCTTTAACCTCCTGTTTGGCCCAGTTTGCAATTTCTGCGGAAGATGAACAGGAATAGCGAGAACCAATGAGAGACTAGCTGGAGGTGTCTGGACGGGCAAATTTAACTCTCATTTCCCACCAGGAAGAGGAATTAACCAAAGGCTCAGCGTGCCGTGCCGGAACCAGATTAGGGCCTGAAGCCATCCTGCGGTGTTGCGGCCAGGTCACAAGAAAGCGAGTTGAAGAAAGGAGCTCAGGGGCACTGTAATTCACAAACCTGCAGAGTTATAAATGACAGCTATCATACAAAAATATACTGAAGTAAGGCTGCCAAGAGGACTTGAAAGCGGGGCAGAATTGCAGGAAACCGATTTCAGGAGGTAGACTGGAATTGCATTGAAAGCATAGGAAAAGAGGCAGAACGTCCACAATGATGCACTTGGCCAAAAAGGGCGTATGTGTTTTTTCCTGAATATATTCAGGAAAAAACGCATACGCCCTTTTTGGCCAACCAAGCAAACTTGCAAAGGAAATCTGCACTACAATGAAGTCTCACTTCCCCCCGGTCAAAAGGGCCATCTGAAAAAAGTGTAAAATCCAGAAAGGCAGGACAGGCCATGGAGAACTGGGAGCCTTGTTATGCTGATGGGCGGGATGTAAATTGCCAACAGACACTCGGGAGAAGTGTATGGTGTTTCCTGAAACATCTAAAATACAAAGCAACAGAGCCTAGGGCACTTCCACTTATGGTCCTATAGCTTAGGGAAATTAAAATCAAAAAGACACAGCCACCCCAAAGTTTGGGATGCCTCTGTTTACAAGAACCTCATTTACTGTACAAGTTCAATATCACAGAAAGTGAAAAATGGATAAAGAACTTGTGGTACTTACGTACAATGCAGTATCACTCAGCAATGAAATCTATGTCATCAGGCCCATAGCAGCATAGTGAGTGGATTCAGGTAAGATGATTCTAACTGAAATAAGTGACACAGAAAAAGAAACATCATAAGATATCACTAATACACGGAATGTAAACTTGGCTACACAGGAACTGAATTCCAAAACAGAACAGGGTCTCAAATTTAGAAAACCAACTTATGCTTGCTTAAGGGTAAAGGTGAGTTGGGGTGCTGCATAAAACCAGAGATTGAAATGAGCACAGATAAAGTTCCTTAAGCCAAATATGGAATAGACAAGAGCTACTCCTTGCTCAACGAAATGGACTCAACACCCCATATTAAACGCCTAAGAATGTACCTGACTAGTAAGTATCTTAAAACCTATGGATTGCTATGTCTCCGAAAGAGAATCAAGCGTGTGTACAGGGGCATAAACGCAGCAGTGATAGGATTGGAGAGGTTCGGTGAGCAAATGAAGACCCTTTGAAGTCATATTGCATGGTACCCATTCCACGGGTCTCAACTCTCCAGGTTTAAGGTATTCTTCCTTCAGCTAAAACATGCATGTGGAACCCAGAGTATGATCAACCGTGTGAACGGGAGACATGTTCAAATATGTCTCAGTTTTCCTCCCCTGGTACTCGGGTGCAACATTCCAGACGCTTTACTAACACTCTCCCCACTTGGAGAGTCAGCGCCTTTAACCTCCTGTTTGGCCCAGTTTGCAATTTCTGCGAAAGATGAACAGGAATAGCGAGAACCAATGAGAGACTAGCTGGAGGTGTCTGGACGGGCAAATTTAACTCTCATTTCCCACCAGGAAGAGGAAATAACCAAAGGCTCATCGTGCCATGACGGAACCAGATTAGGGCCTGAAGCCATCCTGCGGTGTTGCGGCCAGCTCAAAAGAAAGCGAGTTGAAGAAAGGAGCTCAGGGGCACTGTAATTCACAAACCTGCAGAGTTATAAATGACAGCTATCGTCCAAAAATATACTAAAGTAAGGCTGCCAAGAGGACTTGAAAGCGGGGCAGAATTGCAGGAAACCGATTTCAGGAGGTAGACTGGAATTGCATTGAAAGCATAGGAAAAGAGGCAGAACATCCACAATGATGCACTTGGCCAAAAAGGACGTATGCATTTTTTGCTGAATATATTCAGGAAAAAACGCATACGTCCTTTTTGGCCAACTAAGCAAACTTGCAAAGGAAATCTGCACTACAATGAAGTCTCACTTCCCCCCGGTCAAAAGGGCCATCTGAAAAAAGTGTAAAATCCAGAAAGGCAGGACAGGCCATGGAGAACTGGGAGCCTTGTTATGCTGATGGGCGGGATGTAAATTGCCAACAGACACTCGGGAGAAGTGTATGGTGTTTCCTGAAACATCTAAAAAACAAAGCAACAGAGCCTAGGGCACTTCCACTTATGGTCCTATAGCTTAGGGAAATTAAAATCAAAAAGACACAGCCACCCCAAAGTTTGGGACGCCTCTGTTTACAAGAACCTCGTTTACAGTACAAGTTCAACATCGCAGAAAGTGAAAAATGGATAAAGAAGTTGTAGTATTTACTTACAAAGCAATATCACTCAGCAATGAAATCTATGTCATCAGGCCCTTAGCAGCACAATGAGTGGATTCAGGTATGATGATTCTAACTGAAATAAGTCACACAGAAAAAGAAACATCATAAGATATCAGTAATACACGGAATGTAAACTTGGCTCCACAGGAACTGAATTACAGAACAGAACAGGGTCTCAAATTTAGAAAACCAACTTATGCTTGCTTAAGGGTAAAGGTGAGTTGGGGTGATGCATAAAACCAGAGATTGAAATGAGCACAGATAAAGTTCCTTAAGCCAAATATGGAATAGACAAGAGCTACTCCTTGCTCAACGAAATGGACCCAACACCCCATATTAAACGCCTAAGAATGTACCTGACTAGTAAGTATCTTAAAACCTATGGATTCTTATGTCTCCGAAAGAGAATCAAGCATGTGTACAGGGGCATAAACGCAGCAGTGATAGGATTGGAGAGGTTCGGTGAGCAAATGAAGACCCTTTGAAGTCATATTGCATGGTACCCATTCCACGGGTTTCAACTACCCAGGTTTAAGGTATTCTTCCTTCAGCTAAAACATGCATGTGGAACCTAGAGTATGATCAACCATGTGATCGGGAGACGTGTTCAAATATGTCTCAGTTTTCCTCCCCTGGTACTCGGGTGCAACATTCCAGACGCTTTACTAACACTCTCCCAACTTGGAGAGTCAGTGCCTTTAACCTCCTGTTTGGCCCAGTTTGCAATTTCTGCGGAAGATGAACAGGAATAGCGAGAACCAATGAGAGACTAGCTGGAGGTGTCTGGACGGGCAAATTTAACTCTCATTTCCCACCAGGAAGAGGAATTAACCAAAGGCTCAGCGTGCCGTGCCGGAACCAGATTAGGGCCTGAAGCCATCCTGCGGTGTTGCGGCCAGGTCACAAGAAAGCGAGTTGAAGAAAGGAGCTCAGGGGCACTGTAATTCACAAACCTGCAGAGTTATAAATGACAGCTATCATACAAAAATATACTGAAGTAAGGCTGCCAAGAGGACTTGAAAGCGGGGCAGAATTGCAGGAAACCGATTTCAGGAGGTAGACTGGAATTGCATTGAAAGCATAGGAAAAGAGGCAGAACGTCCACAATGATGCACTTGGCCAAAAAGGGCGTATGTGTTTTTTCCTGAATATATTCAGGAAAAAACGCATACGCCCTTTTTGGCCAACCAAGCAAACTTGCAAAGGAAATCTGCACTACAATGAAGTCTCACTTCCCCCCGGTCAAAAGGGCCATCTGAAAAAAGTGTAAAATCCAGAAAGGCAGGACAGGCCATGGAGAACTGGGAGCCTTGTTATGCTGATGGGCGGGATGTAAATTGCCAACAGACACTCGGGAGAAGTGTATGGTGTTTCCTGAAACATCTAAAATACAAAGCAACAGAGCCTAGGGCACTTCCACTTATGGTCCTATAGCTTAGGGAAATTAAAATCAAAAAGACACAGCCACCCCAAAGTTTGGGATGCCTCTGTTTACAAGAACCTCATTTACTGTACAAGTTCAATATCACAGAAAGTGAAAAATGGATAAAGAACTTGTGGTACTTACGTACAATGCAGTATCACTCAGCAATGAAATCTATGTCATCAGGCCCATAGCAGCATAATGAGTGGATTCAGGTAAGATGATTCTAACTGAAATAAGTGACACAGAAAAAGAAACATCATAAGATATCACTAATACACGGAATGTAAACTTGGCTACACAGGAACTGAATTCCAAAACAGAACAGGGTCTCAAATTTAGAAAACCAACTTATGCTTGCTTAAGGGTAAAGGTGAGTTGGGGTGCTGCATAAAACCAGAGATTGAAATGAGCACAGATAAAGTTCCTTAAGCCAAATATGGAATAGACAAGAGCTACTCCTTGCTCAACGAAATGGACTCAACACCCCATATTAAACGCCTAAGAATGTACCTGACTAGTAAGTATCTTAAAACCTATGGATTGCTATGTCTCCGAAAGAGAATCAAGCGTGTGTACAGGGGCATAAACGCAGCAGTGATAGGATTGGAGAGGTTTGGTGAGCAAATGAAGACCCTTTGAAGTCATATTGCATGGTACCCATTCCACGGGTCTCAACTCTCCAGGTTTAAGGTATTCTTCCTTCAGCTAAAACATGCATGTGGAACCCAGAGTATGATCAACCGTGTGAACGGGAGACATGTTCAAATATGTCTCAGTTTTCCTCCCCTGGTACTCGGGTGCAACATTCCAGACGCTTTACTAACACTCTCCCCACTTGGAGAGTCAGCGCCTTTAACCTCCTGTTTGGCCCAGTTTGCAATTTCTGCGGAAGATGAACAGGAATAGCGAGAACCAATGAGAGACTAGCTGGAGGTGTCTGGACGGGCAAATTTAACTCTCATTTCCCACCAGGAAGAGGAAATAACCAAAGGCTCATCGTGCCGTGACGGAACCAGATTAGGGCCTGAAGCCATCCTGCGGTGTTGCGGCCAGCTCAAAAGAAAGCGAGTTGAAGAAAGGAGCTCAGGGGCACTGTAATTCACAAACCTGCAGAGTTATAAATGACAGCTATCGTCCAAAAATATACTGAAGTAAGGCTGCCAAGAGGACTTGAAAGCGGGGCAGAATTGCAGGAAACCGATTTCAGGAGGTAGACTGGAATTGCATTGAAAGCATAGGAAAAGAGGCAGAACATCCACAATGATGCACTTGGCCAAAAAGGACGTATGCGTTTTTTCCTGAATATATTCAGGAAAAAACGCATACGTCCTTTTTGGCCAACTAAGCAAGCTTGCAAAGGAAATCTGCACTACAATGAAGTCTCACTTCCCCCCGGTCAAAAGGGCCATCTGAAAAAAGTGTAAAATCCAGAAAGGCAGGACAGGCCATGGAGAACTGGGAGCCTTGTTATGCTGATGGGCGGGATGTAAATTGCCAACAGACACTCGGGAGAAGTGTATGGTGTTTCCTGAAACATCTAAAAAACAAAGCAACAGAGCCTAGGGCACTTCCACTTATGGTCCTATAGCTTAGGGAAATTAAAATCAAAAAGACACAGCCACCCCAAAGTTTGGGACGCCTCTGTTTACAAGAACCTCGTTTACAGTACAAGTTCAACATCGCAGAAAGTGAAAAATGGATAAAGAAGTTGTGGTATTTACTTACAAAGCAATATCACTCAGCAATGAAATCTATGTCATCAGGCCCTTAGCAGCACAATGAGTGGATTCAGGTATGATGATTCTAACTGAAATAAGTCACACAGAAAAAGAAACATCATAAGATATCAGTAATACACGGAATGTAAACTTGGCTCCACAGGAACTGAATTACAGAACAGAACAGGGTCTCAAATTTAGAAAACCAACTTATGCTTGCTTAAGGGGAAAGGTGAGTTGGGGTGATGCATAAAACCAGAGATTGAACTGAGCACAGATAAAGTTCCTTAAGCCAAATATGGAATAGACAAGAGCTACTCCTTGCTCAATGAAATGGACCCAACACCCCATATTAAACGCCTAAGAATGTACCTGACTAGTAGGTATCTTAAAACCTATGGATTCTTATGTCTCCGAAAGAGAATCAAGCATGTGTACAGGGGCATAAACGCAGCAGTGATAGGATTGGAGAGGTTCGGTGAGCAAATGAAGACCCTTTGAAGTCATATTGCATGGTACCCATTCCACGGGTTTCAACTACCCAGGTTTAAGGTATTCTTCCTTCAGCTAAAACATGCATGTGGAACCTAGAGTATGATCAACCATGTGATCGGGAGACGTGTTCAAATATGTCTCAGTTTTCCTCCCCTGGTACTCGGGTGCAACATTCCAGACGCTTTACTAACACTCTCCCAACTTGGAGAGTCAGTGCCTTTAACCTCCTGTTTGGCCCAGTTTGCAATTTCTGCGGAAGATGAACAGGAATAGCGAGAACCAATGAGAGACTAGCTGGAGGTGTCTGGACGGGCAAATTTAACTCTCATTTCCCACCAGGAAGAGGAATTAACCAAAGGCTCAGCGTGCCGTGCCGGAACCAGATTAGGGCCTGAAGCCATCCTGCGGTGTTGCGGCCAGGTCACAAGAAAGCGAGTTGAAGAAAGGAGCTCAGGGGCACTGTAATTCACAAACCTGCAGAGTTATAAATGACAGCTATCATACAAAAATATACTGAAGTAAGGCTGCCAAGAGGACTTGAAAGCGGGGCAGAATTGCAGGAAACCGATTTCAGGAGGTAGACTGGAATTGCATTGAAAGCATAGGAAAAGAGGCAGAACGTCCACAATGATGCACTTGGCCAAAAAGGGCGTATGTGTTTTTTCCTGAATATATTCAGGAAAAAACGCATACGCCCTTTTTGGCCAACCAAGCAAACTTGCAAAGGAAATCTGCACTACAATGAAGTCTCACTTCCCCCCGGTCAAAAGGGCCATCTGAAAAAAGTGTAAAATCCAGAAAGGCAGGACAGGCCATGGAGAACTGGGAGCCTTGTTATGCTGATGGGCGGGATGTAAATTGCCAACAGACACTCGGGAGAAGTGTATGGTGTTTCCTGAAACATCTAAAATACAAAGCAACAGAGCCTAGTGCACTTCCACTTATGGTCCTATAGCTTAGGGAAATTAAAATCAAAAAGACACAGCCACCCCAAAGTTTGGGATGCCTCTGTTTACAAGAACCTCATTTACTGTACAAGTTCAATATCACAGAAAGTGAAAAATGGATAAAGAACTTGTGGTACTTACGTACAATGCAGTATCACTCAGCAATGAAATCTATGTCATCAGGCCCATAGCAGCATAATGAGTGGATTCAGGTAAGATGATTCTAACTGAAATAAGTGACACAGAAAAAGAAACATCATAAGATATCACTAATACACGGAATGTAAACTTGGCTACACAGGAACTGAATTCCAAAACAGAACAGGGTCTCAAATTTAGAAAACCAACTTATGCTTGCTTAAGCGTAAAGGTGAGTTGGGGTGCTGCATAAAACCAGAGATTGAAATGAGCACAGATAAAGTTCCTTAAGCCAAATATGGAATAGACAAGAGCTACTCCTTGCTCAACGAAATGGACTCAACACCCCATATTAAACGCCTAAGAATGTACCTGACTAGTAAGTATCTTAAAACCTATGGATTGCTATGTCTCCGAAAGAGAATCAAGCGTGTGTACAGGGGCATAAACGCAGCAGTGATAGGATTGGAGAGGTTCGGTGAGCAAATGAAGACCCTTTGAAGTCATATTGCATGGTACCCATTCCACGGGTCTCAACTCTCCAGGTTTAAGGTATTCTTCCTTCAGCTAAAACATGCATGTGGAACCCAGAGTATGATCAACCGTGTGAACGGGAGACATGTTCAAATATGTCTCAGTTTTCCTCCCCTGGTACTCGGGTGCAACATTCCAGACGCTTTACTAACACTCTCCCCACTTGGAGAGTCAGCGCCTTTAACCTCCTGTTTGGCCCAGTTTGCAATTTCTGCGGAAGATGAACAGGAATAGCGAGAACCAATGAGAGACTAGCTGGAGGTGTCTGGACGGGCAAATTTAACTCTCATTTCCCACCAGGAAGAGGAAATAACCAAAGGCTCATCGTGCCGTGACGGAACCAGATTAGGGCCTGAAGCCATCCTGCGGTGTTGCGGCCAGCTCAAAAGAAAGCGAGTTGAAGAAAGGAGCTCAGGGGCACTGTAATTCACAAACCTGCAGAGTTATAAATGACAGCTATCGTCCAAAAATATACTGAAGTAAGGCTGCCAAGAGGACTTGAAAGCGGGGCAGAATTGCAGGAAACCGATTTCAGGAGGTAGACTGGAATTGCATTGAAAGCATAGGAAAAGAGGCAGAACATCCACAATGATGCACTTGGCCAAAAAGGACGTATGCGTTTTTTCCTGAATATATTCAGGAAAAAACGCATACGTCCTTTTTGGCCAACTAAGCAAACTTGCAAAGGAAATCTGCACTACAATGAAGTCTCACTTCCCCCCGGTCAAAAGGGCCATCTGAAAAAAGTGTAAAATCCAGAAAGGCAGGACAGGCCATGGAGAACTGAGAGCCTTGTTATGCTGATGGGCGGGATGTAAATTGCCAACAGACACTCGGGAGAAGTGTATGGTGTTTCCTGAAACATCTAAAAAACAAAGCAACAGAGCCTAGGGCACTTCCACTTATGGTCCTATAGCTTAGGGAAATTAAAATCAAAAAGACACAGCCACCCCAAAGTTTGGGACGCCTCTGTTTACAAGAACCTCGTTTACAGTACAAGTTCAACATCGCAGAAAGTGAAAAATGGATAAAGAAGTTGTGGTATTTACTTACAAAGCAATATCACTCAGCAATGAAATCTATGTCATCAGGCCCTTAGCAGCACAATGAGTGGATTCAGGTATGATGATTCTAACTGAAATAAGTCACACAGAAAAAGAAACATCATAAGATATCAGTAATACACGGAATGTAAACTTGGCTCCACAGGAACTGAATTACAGAACAGAACAGGGTCTCAAATTTAGAAAACCAACTTATGCTTGCTTAAGGGGAAAGGTGAGTTGGGGTGATGCATAAAACCAGAGATTGAAATGAGCACAGATAAAGTTCCTTAAGCCAAATATGGAATAGACAAGAGCTACTCCTTGCTCAACGAAATGGACCCAACACCCCATATTAAACGCCTAAGAATGTACCTGACTAGTAAGTATCTTAAAACCTATGGATTCTTATGTCTCCGAAAGAGAATCAAGCATGTGTACAGGGGCATAAACGCAGCAGTGATAGGATTGGAGAGGTTCGGTGAGCAAATGAAGACCCTTTGAAGTCATATTGCATGGTACCCATTCCACGGGTTTCAACTACCCAGTTTTAAGGTATTCTTCCTTCAGCTAAAACATGCATGTGGAACCTAGAGTATGATCAACCATGTGATCGGGAGACGTGTTCAAATATGTCTCAGTTTTCCTCCCCTGGTACTCGGGTGCAACATTCCAGACGCTTTACTAACACTCTCCCGACTTGGAGAGTCAGTGCCTTTAACCTCCTGTTTGGCCCAGTTTGCAATTTCTGCGGAAGATGAACAGGAATAGCGAGAACCAATGAGAGACTAGCTGGAGGTGTCTGGACGGGCAAATTTAACTCTCATTTCCCACCAGGAAGAGGAATTAACCAAAGGCTCAGCGTGCCGTTCCGGAACCAGATTAGGGCCTGAAGCAATCCTGCGATGTTGCGGCCAGGTCAAAAGAAAGCGAGTTGAAGAAAGGAGCTCAGGGGCACTGTAATTCACAAACCTGCAGACTTATAAATGACAGCTATCGTCCAAAAATATACTGAAGTAAGGCTGCCAAGAGGACTTGAAAGCGGGGCAGAATTGCAGGAAACCGATTTCAGGAGGTAGACTGGAATTGCATTGAAAGCACAGGAAAGGAGGCAGAACGTCCACCATGATGCACTTGGCCGAAAAGGGCGTATGCGTTTTTTCCTGAATATATTCAGGAAAAAACGCATACGCCCTCTTTGGCCAACCAAGCAAGCTTGCAAAGGAAATCTGCACTACAATGAAGTCTCACTTCCCCCCGGTCAAAAGGGCCATCTGAAAAAAGTGTAAAATCCAGAAAGGCAGGACAGGCCATGGAGAACTGGGAGCCTTGTTATGCTGATGGGCGGGATGTAAATTGCCAACAGCCACTCGGGAGAAGTGTATGGTGTTTCCTGAAACATCTAAAAAACAAAGCAACAGAGCCTAGGGCACTTCCACTTATGGTCCTATAGCTTAGGGAAATTAAAATCAAAAAGACACAGCCACCCCAAAGTTTGGGACGCCTCTGTTTACAAGAACCTCGTTTACAGTACAAGTTCAACATCGCAGAAAGTGAAAAATGGATAAAGAAGTTGTGGTATTTACTTACAAAGCAATATCACTCAGCAATGAAATCTATGTCATCAGGCCCTTAGCAGCACAATGAGTGGATTCAGGTATGATGATTCTAACTGAAATAAGTCACACAGAAAAAGAAACATCATAAGATATCAGTAATACACGGAATGTAAACTTGGCTACACAGGAACTGAATTACAGAACAGAACAGGGTCTCAAATTTAGAAAACCAACTTATGCTTGCTTAAGGGGAAAGGTGAGTTGGGGTGCTGCATAAAACCAGAGATTGAAATGAGCACAGATAAAGTTCCTTAAGCCAAATATGGAATAGACAAGAGCTACTCCTTGCTCAACGAAATGGACTCAACACCGCATATTAAACGCCTAAGAATGTACCTGACTAGTAAGTATCTTAAAACCTATGGATTGCTATGTCTCCGAAAGAGAATCAAGCATGTGTACAGGGGCATAAACGCAGCAGTGATAGGATTGGAGAGGTTCGGTGAGCAAATGAAGACCCTTTGAAGTCATATTGCATGGTACCCATTCCACGGGTTTCAACTACCCAGGTTTAAGGTATTCTTCCTTCAGCTAAAACATGCATGTGGAACCTAGAGTATGATCAACCATGTGATCGGGAGACGTGTTCAAATATGTCTCAGTTTTCGTACCCTGGTACTCGGGTGCAACATTCCAGACGCTTTCCTAACACTCTCCCGACTTGGAGAGTCAGTCCCTTTAACCTCCTGTTTGGCCCAGTTTGCAATTTCTGTGGAAGATGAACAGGAATAGGGAGAACCAATGAGAGACTAGCTGGAGGTGTCTGAACGGGCAAATTTAACTCTCATTTCCCACCAGGAAGAGGAATTAACCAAAGGCTCAGCGTGCCGTGCCGGAACCAGATTAGGGCCTGAAGCCATCCTGCGGTGCTGCGGCCAGGTCACAAGAAAGCGAGTTGAAGAAAGGAGCTCAGGGGCACTGTAATTCACAAACCTGCAGAGTTATAAATGACAGCTATCGTCCAAAAATATACTGAAGTAAGGCTGCCAAGAGGACTTGAAAGCGGGGCAGAATTGCAGGAAACCGATTTCAGGAGGTAGACTGGAATTGCATTTAAAGCACAGGAAAAGAGGCAGAACGTCCACCATGATGCACTTGGTCAAAAAGGGCGTATGCGTTTTTTCCTGAATATATTCAGGAAAAAACGCATACGCCCTTTTTGGCCAACCAAGCAAGCTTGCAAAGGAAATCTGCACTACAATGAAGTCTCACTTCCCCCCGGTCAAAAGGGCCATCTGAAAAAAGTGTAAAATCCAGAAAGGCAGGACAGGCCATGGAGAACTGGGAGCCTTGTTATGCTGATGGGCGGGATGTAAATTGCCAACAGACACTCGGGAGAAGTGTATGGTGTTTCCTGAAACATCTAAAAAACAAAGCAACAGAGCCTAGGGCACTTCCACTTATGGTCCTATAGCTTAGGGAAATTAAAATCAAAAAGACACAGCCACCCCAAAGTTTGGGACGCCTCTGTTTACAATAACCTCGTTTACAGTACAAGTTCAACATCGCAGAAAGTGAAAAATGGATAAAGAAGTTGTGGTATTTACTTACAAAGCAATATCACTCAGCAATGAAATCTATGTCATCAGGCCCTTAGCAGCACAATGAGTGGATTCAGGTATGATGATTCTAACTGAAATAAGTCACACAGAAAAAGAAACATCATAAGATATCAGTAATACACAGAATGTAAACTTGGCTACACAGGAACTGAATTCCAAAACAGAACAGGGTCTCAAATTTAGAAAACCAACTTATGCTTGCTTAAGGGGAAAGGTGAGTTGGGGTGCTGCATAAAACCAGAGATTGAAATGAGCACAGATAAAGTTCCTTAAGCCAAATATGGAATAGACAAGAGCTACTCCTTGCTCAACGAAATGGACTCAACACCGCATATTAAACGCCTAAGAATGTACCTGACTAGTAAGTATCTTAAAACCTATGGATTGCTATGTCTCCGAAAGAGAATCAAGCATGTGTACAGGGGCATAAACGCAGCAGTGATAGGATTGGAGAGGTTCGGTGAGCAAATGAAGACCCTTTGAAGTCATATTGCATGGTACCCATTCCACGGGTTTCAACTACCCAGGTTTAAGGTATTCTTCCTTCAGCTAAAACATGCATGTGGAACCTAGAGTATGATCAACCATGTGATCGGGAGACGTGTTGAAATATGTCTCAGTTTTCGTACCCTGGTACTCGGGTGCAACATTCCAGACGCTTTACTAACATCCTCCCGACTTGGAGAGTCAGTCCCTTTAACCTCCTGTTTGGCCCAGTTTGCAATTTCTGCGGAAGATGAACAGGAATAGCGAGAATCAATGAGAGACTACCTGGAGGTGTCTGGACGGGCAAATTTAACTCTCATTTCCCACCAGGAAGAGGAATTAACCAAAGGCTCAGCGTGCCGTGCCGGAACCAGATTAGGGCCTGAAGCCATCCTGCGGTGTTGCGGCCAGCTCAAAAGAAAGCGAGTTGAAGAAAGGAGCTCAGGGGCACTGTAATTCACAAACCTGCAGAGTTATAAATGACAGCTATCGTCCAAAAATATACTGAAGTAAGGCTGCCAAGAGGACTTGAAAGCGGGGCAGAATTGCAGGAAACCGATTTCAGGAGGTAGACTGGAATTGCATTGAAAGCATAGGAAAAGAGGCAGAACGTCCACAATGATGCACTTGGCCAAAAAGGGCGTATGTGTTTTTTCCTGAATATATTCAGGAAAAAACGCATACGCCCTTTTTGGCCAACCAAGCAAACTTGCAAAGGAAATCTGCACTACAATGAAGTCTCACTTCCCCCCGGTCAAAAGGGCCATCTGAAAAAAGTGTAAAATCCAGAAAGGCAGGACAGGCCATGGAGAACTGGGAGCCTTGTTATGCTGATGGGCGGGATGTAAATTGCCAACAGACACTCGGGAGAAGTGTATGGTGTTTCCTGAAACATCTAAAAAACAAAGCAACAGAGCCTAGGGCACTTCCACTTATGGTCCTATAGCTTAGGGAAATTAAAATCAAAAAGACACAGCCACCCCAATGTTTGCGACGCCTCTGTTTACAAGAACCTCGTTTACAATACAAGTTCAACATCGCAGAAAGTGAAAAATGGATAAAGAAGTTGTGGTATTTACTTACAAAGCAATATCACTCTGCAATGAAATCTATGTCATCAGGCCCTTAGAAGCATAATGAGTGGATTCAGGTATGATGATTCTAACTGAAATATGTCACACAGAAAAAGAAACATCATAAGATATCACTAATACACGGAATGTGAACTTGGCTACACATGAACTGAATTACAAAACAGAACAGGGTCTCAAGTTTAGAAAACCAACTTATGCTTCCTTAAGGGGGAAAGTGAGTTGGGGTGCTGCATAAAACCAGAGTTTGAAATTAGCACAGATACCATTCAATAAGCCAAATATGTAATAGGCAAGACCTAACCCTTGCTCAACAAAATGGACTCAACAATGAGGTATCACCTCACACCTGATAGAATGGGCATCATGAGAAAATCTACAAACAAAAATGCTGGAAAGGGTGTGGAGAAAAGGAACCCTCTTCCACTATTGTTGGGAATATAAATTGATACAGTCACTACGGAGAACAATATGGAGTTTCTTAAGAAACTAACAATAGAATTACCATATGATACAGCAATCCCAGTACTGGACATATACCCAGACAAAACCATAAATCAAAACGAGACATTCACCGCAATGTTCATTGCATCATTATTTACAATATCGAGGTAATGGAAGCAACCTAAATGCCCACAGACAGACGAATGCATAAAGCTGTGGTACATATATAAAATGGAATATTACTAAGCCATGAAAAGGAATGAAATTGGGTCATTTGTAGAGACGTCGATGGATCTAGAGACTGTCATACAGAGTGAAGTAAGTCAGAAAGAGAAAAACAAATCTTGTATATTCATGCATATATGTGGAACCTAGAAAAACTGTACAGATTAACCATTTTGCAAGGCATAAATAGAGCAACAGATGTAGACAACAAATGTATGGACAACAAGGGGGGAAAGCTGCTGGGGGGGTGGTGGTGGGAGGAGTTGAGAGACTGGGATTGGCATGTATACATTTATATGTATAAAATAGATAACCAATAAGAACCTGCTGTATAAAAATATAAAATAAAATTCAAAATTAAAAAGAAATAAAATTTAAAAAATAAAACAGAAAAAACAATTATTCCCTTCACATACATGTATTTATATGAATAAATTATTTCCATGCTTATATCTGTAAATACAAAAAAGAGGAATAAAATCTACCTTGAAGCAAAAACGAAAAAGAGAAAAAAAACACAGAACCCACCAGTTCCACAGAGGAAAACCGTATCAGGGCACTTGCTCCAGTTGTAAACAATTCTGAAGTTGGCCAGTGGTGGGGAATCGTCTCCCATTCAGCCAGCAGCCCCCACGCAACAAGCGTCCTCATTGCAAAGCTGGGGCACCGTGCCGAGGCATCTGTGAGTAAACGTGAGCTGAGCCCCAGGCCAGTTGCTGCTGAACTATTCCCACCCGTCCCAGGTAAAACACCTGAATATATACAAGGACTTGAAAGCCTAGAGGAAGGGCCATAGAGCCACACGAGTGACAGCATGCCGGCCGACTTGGTGCCTGCAGGCCAGCCAGGATGGTCCTGGCCCTGGGTGCTCTTCTGGAAGATTTCCATTTCCCTGACTGAGATACCCGTCCTGTCCCTGCCCCCACTGCTTTTTTCCTTCCTCACCTCTGCCCAGGGAGAAATTCCAGCAGCAGGTATGGGTGACACATCCTCTTCTTTAGCAGGTGGCAGCCTGGCAACTGCTGCAGAAAGTCCAGCAGAGCCCCACTCACACTGGGCCACCCACAAAGCCGTGGCCTCTCACTCCCTCCCACCAGCCCAGCCCCGAGACTGCTGACAGGGCAGAGAAAATGGCGTCAGGCACGGCTGCAGGGGCTCTTGCTGCCTGGAGTGGTATTTATATTGATCTCAACCCAGGCACACCTGGGGAGGGCTGGCCCGCACGGTAAGGCTGCCCAGGTCAGCCAATCATCACCCCTCAGGGGCTCACAGTTGCAGAAAATGGAACTTGCTGAACCGGCCAGGTCCAAGGAACAGGTGTGGGCTCCTGAGAGTCAGGATAGACAAGGGGCTGCAGCTTTGGCTTGTTTTCTAATCATTTTATCTGGCCCATGAGTGGGAGACAACTTCAAGAAAACCCTCTCCTTATGAGAGGAACCCAGGAGTCAGGGAGAGGAGGGGTGGGTGGTGGTTGGAGACAGAGGCCTGGTGCCCCGGGTGCAGTGGAAGTCTCTGGAAGACCAGGTGGAGGGAGGCCGCACAGAGTGATGCCCAGGGTCACAGACCTGTCGCAGCTGCTGTTTGTTAGTTCAAGTCCTGCTCTGAGGTGCTCTGTGTCAGCTCTGAGCGACAGGTGAGCTGGGGGTGCTCTGCAATGAGGGCTATGTGCACGGTTCCTGTGTGCCCAGCCCTGCCACGGTACCTGCAAGGGTAGCTCTGTATCCTGGGAAGGGCCTGACCACGAGAGCCCCGTGGGCTGGGGTGGGGGTGGGGTACCTGCCCAGGTGAGCTCCATATTCTGGGATTGGTCTGACCACGAGAGCCCCATGGGCTGCTGGGGACCTGGTAAAGGATGTCAGGACAGTCAGTGAAACCACCGAGGATATACCTCCAGTTGCTCCTAATTCCTACACCCTGCTGGTCATTCTACCAACCACCAGGACATGGTATTCTGTATTAGTCTTCAATGATGCCTTCTTTTGTATTCCATTAGTCCCAGAGTCACAAGAAATTTTGGCTTGTGAGTGGCAGGACTCAACATACAACTAAAACAATACTTCCGGGCCGTCTTGCCCCAAGGGTGCAAAAATTCCCACACCATCTTTGGGGAAAGCTTAGCTAAAGACCTAAAAGTTCTACCTCTGGAAAAGGAAACCCTCCTTCAGTACGCAGACGACATTCTGATCGCCAGCCCTACTAAGGTGGCCTCTGAACTACCAAGCCAATAAAGGATAGAAGTTGTCCAAGAAAAAGCTCAAATATCACAGACTGCAGTGACCTGCCTGGGCTTCATTCTCACAGAAGGTCGGAGAAGCCCATCCCAGGAAAGGGAAGAAACCATTTGCAGCCTTACCCCTTTCTAAAACTAGAAGACAGCTTAGGGGTTCCTGGGGAGGCCAGGGTTTGCTGCTTCTGGATCCCTAACTACAGTCTACTAGCTGGGCCTCTATATGAAACACTGAAAGGAAAAGATGATGATCCTTTTGAATAGAATCCAGAAGTGGCCTTTCAAGAATGGAAAGAGCAGTCAATTCAGACCCTTGCCCTGGAACTCCCTAATTTAGCTAAACCCTTTGACCTTTACATTCCCGGTGAAAGGTGAATCGCCATTGGAGAATTAGTGCAAAAACTGGGACCACTTGAAATGGAACAATGCAAGAATGCCATCCAGGTAGGATAAACTACGGTCACCAAGGGGCTTGGCCCACTGCCGCATCTGGCCAAGATACTGGCGGTATCTAAAAACCTGGAAATCAGCAGCCCAAAAGGCCACCTCCCTCCTAAGGGAAAAGGACCCCACGTGGTGATCCTAACCACCAACCATGCCCTGAAGTTGCAGGGTTCGCTCCGTGGGCACACCGACCTCGAGTGAGGAGGCCCTCCAACTCCAACATCCAGAGAGATAACTGGGGGCAACAGGGCACCATGACGATTCGTGTGAACATCACTTGACCTGGAGTTTCTCTCATAAAACAACAAGAGTGTGTCCCAAAAGAGCAGACTACTGCTTGCAGGACTTACTGTACCCAGAGGGGAGCTAATAATCTTGGCGGGGGAACCGTATATCACACTGTCACCATAGAAAAGCCTACAGACACCGTGATGATGGTGGCCAATAAGACCGGCTGGACTCCTGTTTACTTCAAAAGGCTGTTGACTCAGTGGTCATCATGGTCCTTGATCACCACTGACCCTGGACTGTCTGGGAGTTGAGCGGGCAGGGCTCTGACACCTGGTGCTGTTTGTACGTTAATTCAGGGGCCTAATTGAAGAAAGCGCAGACTACTGGTCAGAGCATCTAGGCTGGCAGAAACGGTCAGCCTAAGGTGGCCGAACAAATGTGGGGCGGGGTGAAACCGGCCCCCACAGCGTCTCTGCACATCTCTTTCCTGGACCCTTAAAGGTCATTAGAATCTATAACACTTCCAATGCTGGTGCTCAGGTGGACGAGCAGGGAGGCAGGGGACCTGGGGACAATCAACGTCACCTGGAGGCTGCTGGAGAGAAGCTCTGACCCTCGCCCCCGGGTATTAGGGCTCCCAACTCAGCACTCAGCAGTTACAGAAGAAGTGTCTGCACCCTCAGCACTCCAAGAATGAGGAACGGGACAAAAGGCAGAGGAGGGGTTTGTCCCCAGCAAAGCCCATTAAAAATCCCTGGGAGATAAAAATAGAATCTGGGCAATAAAGTCAAGTCTAACCTTTTTTATCCTTTGTGCTTTGTCTAATTTCACGTGCTCCTAGGGTCCCGCATGCAGAGGTTCCACACCCGGCACTTCAGACCAGATTTCCTAGTGCAGAATGGCTGGGTCGACACCTCAGCTCCTGGGGCCCAGTGCAGACTCCGCGATATAGAGCCTGAGCTGCAGCCAACCTGGCCCTCGAGAGCTCCGCCCCCTCCCTCCCACTGACTCTGACAGGATCTCTACACAGCAGCCCAGCCCACAGCCCACGGGGTAGTGCATGCTCTCACCTCTCCATTCTCTGATCAAAATATAAAGTTTCCTTTGCTTGTGAACCAAACTCAGTCTCGATCTGTTGGCCCCAATGACACTGGGCAGGGGGACACTTGTTGGGGTCCACTCTGGAGGATCAGTAACAGAAATTGAGACTATTGTAACCTCAATGAACAGATGTGTGAGCCAAACTGTAGTTAACATAGAACAGTGTATAAGGCTCGGGTAAAATAAGATGTTTCTAACACTTCCATTTGATATTTCCATCACTTTATTATAAGCAAGTTCAGTGAAAAGGTTTGTCTTATTTGTCAGGTCAATATTAGAGAAACGAAGTGATTTCTTTCCAAGGATGTACATCTAATAATCTTGGTTAAAGCTTCAATCTTGTTTTAAATGCTTTTCCATTGAAAATGATACCTCTCTTTCAGCTCCCCCATTTCTGAGAAGTATAAAATCTTATAATTTATTATTACCAAAGGGGAAAGGTGGGAGGAGGGATAAATTAACAGTTTGGGATTAACACATACACACTGCTATGTATAAAATAGATCATCAACAAGGAACTACTGTATAGCACAGGGAACTACACTCAACATTTTGCAATAACCTATAAGGGGAAATAATCTGAAAAAGAATAGATATTTTTATTGACATCATCTATCAATGACAGTTAAAGTGTAACCTAAGGGAAGCTGGTGGTGAGTGCTTCTGACCCTGAAGACTTCAATCATCTAAAGTTTGGACTCTGCCTACTTCCCAAGGCCCTTAATGAACATATGTGTAGCCGTAGCTTAAAAAATTCCCCAGTTTGGGTTTCGGGGAGACACTGATTTTGAAAAAGCCCTGGTGTTCTCCTTACATGAATGGGACTCTTCCTACTGCTAAAACATGTCTGTCACACCCAGAGGATGGTATACCATCTGATCGGGAAGAGTTTGGAAAAGGCATCTCATCTCCTCATCTCCTGGTGCTCGGGTTCACCCCTCCAGAGTCTTTATTAACAGTCTCCCCACTTGGAGATGTCAGCACTGTCAACATCCTGTTGCGTACAGTTTGGAATTTGTCCAGAGGATGAAGCGGAAGGATGAGGAACAATGAGAGACAAGTCCTAGGTGTTCAGACAGGGACATGTCACTCTAATTTCCAATCAGGAAGACGAATTGACCAAAGGCTAGGGTTGCCCATGGAAACAGTATAGGGCTTGAGGAAATCCCGCTGCTTTGTGGCCAGTTCCCATAAACACAAGTTGAACAATGGAACTCAGGGGCAGTAAAATTCACAAAACTGCAGAGTTGAAAATATCCATCACTGAAAAATGTCTTGAGGAAAGTCAGAGAAAAGGACTTGTAAGCAAGGGAGAATGGCAGGAAAGGGATTTGAGGAGGTAGAAAGGACTCACCATTAAGCACAAGAAAAGGAGCTGAACATTGCCAACATTGCAGTTGGCCAAAAAGGGTGTATGCGTTTTTTTCTGTATATATTCAAGAAAAGGGCATACACTTTTTTAGCCAACCAAACAGGTGGGCACTGGAAGTCAATACTACAAAAGATATCACTTCGCATCAGTCAGAAGAGCCATCCTCATAAAGCGTAAACAACAGAAATGCAGGACAGGGCAAGGAGAAGAGGGAGCCCTGTGAGACTTATAGTGGAAATGTATATTGCCAACGGCCATTCTGGAGAAGTGTATTGTGTTTACTAAAGCATCTAAAAAATGAGCTACAGAGCATAGGGCACTTGCACTCATGGGCGTATATCTTGAGAAAAACAAAAATCGAGAGGACACAGGCACCCCAATGTTTACCCCCTCTCTGTTTAAAAGATCCTCAACTAGGATATAACTTAAATGTCTCTGGAGGGAAAAAATGGGTAGAGATGTGGTACTTAGGTAGAGTGGAATATTATTCAGCCTGGAGATCAATGAAATATGGCCAGTTGTAACAACTCCGGAGGAGTTATGTATGATCTTTCTAAGTGACAGAATTCAAAAAGAAAAAGACACATATCATAAGATATCACTTAAAGGTGGAATCCAAAATGGCTACACATGAAATAAATTACAAAACAAAAACATAGTCAAATATGTAGAAAACACGCATAAGGCTGCTAAACGGGAAAGGTGGGGAGGGGTGAGGCATCACCCAGGAGGTTGAAATTAGCAAAGATACCATTCCAAATACCAAACTGATAATCAACAAGGCCTACACGGTAGCTAAAAGAACTGCACTCAGCACACTCAAGTCACCGGAAAAGAATATATACGACTGGTAAGAATCTGAAAAAGAATTTACTGATGTCTCTCTGTACGTGAATCAAGTGGATGTACAGCAGCAAGAAACAGAGCTTTGAAAATCAGCTGTAACCAATATAGTAATAAATTGAAAAAAATAAACGACAGAGAGACAGAGAAAACCTCTTACAACTTTTCCTCAGGGCCGGTGATGCAACATGGATTGAACACATCTAGACCCACAGCAGGATGAGACATAAGGCTGGAAACTGTTTGCGCTAAGAGAAATGTGAGGTTGGGTGAGGAAATGCACACCCTTTAAAGTAATACTACCTGGTACCCATTCAATGGGTCCCAAATATGCAGGTTCAAGGGATCTTCCTACAGCTAAAACATGCATGGAAAACCCAGAGGACTGTACACCATGTGATCGGGAGATGTGTCTAAAATGCAGCTCATTTATCCTCTCCTGGTGCTCCTGTTCACCATTCCAGCCACGTTACTTAGAATCTCCCCACTTGGAGAATCAGCACATTTCAACTTCTGTTTCACACATTTTGCAAATTGTGAGGAGGATGAACGGGGAACCAATGAGAGAATAGTTGTAGGGGTTTGGACGGGCACATATCACTCTAATTTCCCATTAAGAATAAGAATTGAAAAAAGGCTCAGCCCGCCTCGCCCGAGCCAAAATAGGGCCTGAAGCAATCCTGCGGGTTTGAGGCCAGCTCACAAAAGAGCAACTTAAAAAATGGAGCTCAGGGTCACTGCAATTCACAAACCTGCAGAGTTATAAATGAAAACTAACGTCCAAAAATATGTTGAGGTAAGGCAAAGAAGAGGATCTGAATGCAAGACAGAATTGCAAGAAACAGATTTCAAGAGATAGATTGGACTCGTCTTTAAAGCACATGAAAAGCGGCAGAATTTCGACAATGATGCAGTTGGCCCAAAAGGGCGTATGCGTTTTTTCCTGATTATATCCAGGAAAAAACGCATACGCACTTTATGGGCAACGAAGCAAGCAAGCAATGCAAATGTGCACAACAAAGAAGTCTCATTTCCCACTGGTCAAAAGGGCCATCCTAAAAAATTGTAAAAACCAGAAATGCAGGACAGGCCATGGAGAACAGGGAGCCTTTATACGCTGATGGGCAGTGTGTGAACTGCCGAGAGCCACTCTGGAGAAGTGTATGGTGGTTCCTAAATCATCTAAAAAACAGAGCTACAGAGCATAGGACACTTCCAATCATGGGAGTATATCTAGGGAAATCTAAAAATTAACAAGACACAAGCACACCACAGTTTAGGGCTACTCTGTTTACAAGAACCTCAACTTCAGTATACCTTAAATATCCCAGGAAAGAGAACAATGGATAAAGAAGATGTGGTACTTATGTACAATGGAATATCTCTTCACCATGAAATCAATGTAATAAGGCTAGTAGAAGGATAAAGAGTGGATTTAGGTCCGATAATACTACTTGAAATAAGTCAAACAGAAAAAGAAACATATCATAAGATATCACTTATAGAGGGAGGGTAAATATGGCTGCACAAGAAATGAATTACAGAACAGAACAGTGTCTCACATTTAGAAAACACACTTATTTCAGCTTAAGGGGAAAGGAGAGGTGGGGTGATGCATAAAACCAGAGTTTGAAATTAGCACAGATACCGTTCAATAAACCAAATAGATATTAGACAAGATCTACACCTTGCTCAATGAACTGGCCTCAACACACCCTATACACCGCAGAGAAATATATCTGAGTAATAAGAATCTTAAAACCCATGTATTGATATATCTCCATAAGGGAATCAAGTGTGTGCAGAGTGGCACAAACACAGCAGTGAAAATGAGCTAAACCCCATTATAGAAATAAATTTTAAAAACAAAACGCAGAAACAATGAAAGAGAGAAAAATTCTTACAAAATTCGCTCAGGGGCTGTGATGCAACCTGGATTGACCACATATAAACCCACAGCTGGATAAGACATAAGGCTGGACACTTGGGGCTGAGAGGATTGATGAGCTTTGGTGAGCAACTGCCAAAAGTTTAATGCAATACTTCATGCTACTCATTCCAAGGGTCCCAACACTCCAGGTTGAAGGGAATCTTCCTACAGCTAAACCATGCTTGGGAAACCCAGCGACTGGTATACCATATGATCGGGAAAGGTTTCTAAAACGCACCTCATTTTTCCTCTCCTGGGGCTCCGGATCGACATTCCAGCCGCTTTACCAAAAATATCCCCACATGGAGAGTCAATGCCTTTAAGTTCTGGTATCGCACAGTCTGCAGTTAGTGCGGAGGATGAATGGGAATAGGGGGAACCAGTGAGAAACTAGCTGTAGCGGTTTCAATGGGCACATGTCACTCTAAATTCACATCAGTAAGAAGAATAAACCAAAGGCACAGCAAGGTGCCCCAGAAGAAGAATAGGGCCTGAAGGAATCCTGTGGTTATGAGGCAAGATCACAAAAATAAGAGCTGAAAAATGGAGCTAAGGGCCACTGCAATTCAAAAACCTGCAGAGTTATAAAGGTCAACTATTTTCAAAAAATATATTGAGGTAAGGCTATGAAGAGGCATTGAAAGCAAGGCAGAATTGCAGGAAAACGATTTCAGGAGGTAGACTGGAATTGCATTTAAAGCATAGGAAAAGAGGCAGAACGTCCACAATGATTCACTTGGCCAAAAAGGGCGTATGCCGTTTTACCTGAATTTATTCAGGAAAAAAGGCATACGCCCTTTTTGGCCAACCAAGCAAGCTTGCAAAGGAAATCTGCACTACAATGAAGTCTCACTTCCCCCTGGTCAAAAGGGCCATCTGAAAAAAGTGTAAAATCCAGAAAGGCAGGACAGGCCATGGAGAACTGGGAGCCTTGTTATGCTGATGGGCGGGATGTGTATGGTGTTTCCTGAAACATCTAAAAAACAAAGCAACAGAGCCTAGGGCACTTCCACTTATGGTCCTATAGCTTAGGGAAATTAAAATCAAAAAGACACAGCCACCCCAATGTTTGCGACGCCTCTGTTTACAAGAACCTCGTTTACAATACAAGTTCAACATCGCAGAAAGTGAAAAATGGATAAAGAAGTTGTGGTATTTACTTACAAAGCAATATCACTCTGCAATGAAATCTATGTCATCAGGCCCTTAGAAGCATAATGAGTGGATTCAGGTATGATGATTCTAACTGAAATATGTCACACAGAAAAAGAAACATCATAAGATATCACTAATACACGGAATGTGAACTTGGCTACACATGAACTGAATTACAAAACAGAACAGGGTCTCAAGTTTAGAAAACCAACTTATGCTTCCTTAAGGGGGAAAGTGAGTTGGGGTGCTGCATAAAACCAGAGTTTGAAATTAGCACAGATACCATTCAATAAGCCAAATATGTAATAGGCAAGACCTAACCCTTGCTCAACAAAATGGACTCAACAATGAGGTATCACCTCACACCTGATAGAATGGGCATCATGAGAAAATCTACAAACAAAAATGCTGGAAAGGGTGTGGAGAAAAGGAACCCTCTTCCACTATTGTTGGGAATATAAATTGATACAGTCACTACGGAGAACAATATGGAGTTTCTTAAGAAACTAACAATAGAATTACCATATGATACAGCAATCCCAGTACTGGACATATACCCAGACAAAACCATAAATCAAAACGAGACATTCACCGCAATGTTCATTGCATCATTATTTACAATATCGAGGTAATGGAAGCAACCTAAATGCCCACAGACAGACGAATGCATAAAGCTGTGGTACATATATAAAATGGAATATTACTAAGCCATGAAAAGGAATGAAATTGGGTCATTTGTAGAGACGTCGATGGATCTAGAGACTGTCATACAGAGTGAAGTAAGTCAGAAAGAGAAAAACAAATCTTGTATATTCATGCATATATGTGGAACCTAGAAAAACTGTACAGATTAACCATTTTGCAAGGCATAAATAGAGCAACAGATGTAGACAACAAATGTATGGACAACAAGGGGGGAAAGCTGCTGGGGGGGTGGTGGTGGGAGGAGTTGAGAGACTGGGATTGGCATGTATACATTTATATGTATAAAATAGATAACCAATAAGAACCTGCTGTATAAAAATATAAAATAAAATTCAAAATTAAAAAGAAATAAAATTTAAAAAATAAAACAGAAAAAACAATTATTCCCTTCACATACATGTATTTATATGAATAAATTATTTCCATGCTTATATCTGTAAATACAAAAAAGAGGAATAAAATCTACCTTGAAGCAAAAACGAAAAAGAGAAAAAAAACACAGAACCCACCAGTTCCACAGAGGAAAACCGTATCAGGGCACTTGCTCCAGTTGTAAACAATTCTGAAGTTGGCCAGTGGTGGGGAATCGTCTCCCATTCAGCCAGCAGCCCCCACGCAACAAGCGTCCTCATTGCAAAGCTGGGGCACCGTGCCGAGGCATCTGTGAGTAAACGTGAGCTGAGCCCCAGGCCAGTTGCTGCTGAACTATTCCCACCCGTCCCAGGTAAAACACCTGAATATATACAAGGACTTGAAAGCCTAGAGGAAGGGCCATAGAGCCACACGAGTGACAGCATGCCGGCCGACTTGGTGCCTGCAGGCCAGCCAGGATGGTCCTGGCCCTGGGTGCTCTTCTGGAAGATTTCCATTTCCCTGACTGAGATACCCGTCCTGTCCCTGCCCCCACTGCTTTTTTCCTTCCTCACCTCTGCCCAGGGAGAAATTCCAGCAGCAGGTATGGGTGACACATCCTCTTCTTTAGCAGGTGGCAGCCTGGCAACTGCTGCAGAAAGTCCAGCAGAGCCCCACTCACACTGGGCCACCCACAAAGCCGTGGCCTCTCACTCCCTCCCACCAGCCCAGCCCCGAGACTGCTGACAGGGCAGAGAAAATGGCGTCAGGCACGGCTGCAGGGGCTCTTGCTGCCTGGAGTGGTATTTATATTGATCTCAACCCAGGCACACCTGGGGAGGGCTGGCCCGCACGGTAAGGCTGCCCAGGTCAGCCAATCATCACCCCTCAGGGGCTCACAGTTGCAGAAAATGGAACTTGCTGAACCGGCCAGGTCCAAGGAACAGGTGTGGGCTCCTGAGAGTCAGGATAGACAAGGGGCTGCAGCTTTGGCTTGTTTTCTAATCATTTTATCTGGCCCATGAGTGGGAGACAACTTCAAGAAAACCCTCTCCTTATGAGAGGAACCCAGGAGTCAGGGAGAGGAGGGGTGGGTGGTGGTTGGAGACAGAGGCCTGGTGCCCCGGGTGCAGTGGAAGTCTCTGGAAGACCAGGTGGAGGGAGGCCGCACAGAGTGATGCCCAGGGTCACAGACCTGTCGCAGCTGCTGTTTGTTAGTTCAAGTCCTGCTCTGAGGTGCTCTGTGTCAGCTCTGAGCGACAGGTGAGCTGGGGGTGCTCTGCAATGAGGGCTATGTGCACGGTTCCTGTGTGCCCAGCCCTGCCACGGTACCTGCAAGGGTAGCTCTGTATCCTGGGAAGGGCCTGACCACGAGAGCCCCGTGGGCTGGGGTGGGGGTGGGGTACCTGCCCAGGTGAGCTCCATATTCTGGGATTGGTCTGACCACGAGAGCCCCATGGGCTGCTGGGGACCTGGTAAAGGATGTCAGGACAGTCAGTGAAACCACCGAGGATATACCTCCAGTTGCTCCTAATTCCTACACCCTGCTGGTCATTCTACCAACCACCAGGACATGGTATTCTGTATTAGTCTTCAATGATGCCTTCTTTTGTATTCCATTAGTCCCAGAGTCACAAGAAATTTTGGCTTGTGAGTGGCAGGACTCAACATACAACTAAAACAATACTTCCGGGCCGTCTTGCCCCAAGGGTGCAAAAATTCCCACACCATCTTTGGGGAAAGCTTAGCTAAAGACCTAAAAGTTCTACCTCTGGAAAAGGAAACCCTCCTTCAGTACGCAGACGACATTCTGATCGCCAGCCCTACTAAGGTGGCCTCTGAACTACCAAGCCAATAAAGGATAGAAGTTGTCCAAGAAAAAGCTCAAATATCACAGACTGCAGTGACCTGCCTGGGCTTCATTCTCACAGAAGGTCGGAGAAGCCCATCCCAGGAAAGGGAAGAAACCATTTGCAGCCTTACCCCTTTCTAAAACTAGAAGACAGCTTAGGGGTTCCTGGGGAGGCCAGGGTTTGCTGCTTCTGGATCCCTAACTACAGTCTACTAGCTGGGCCTCTATATGAAACACTGAAAGGAAAAGATGATGATCCTTTTGAATAGAATCCAGAAGTGGCCTTTCAAGAATGGAAAGAGCAGTCAATTCAGACCCTTGCCCTGGAACTCCCTAATTTAGCTAAACCCTTTGACCTTTACATTCCCGGTGAAAGGTGAATCGCCATTGGAGAATTAGTGCAAAAACTGGGACCACTTGAAATGGAACAATGCAAGAATGCCATCCAGGTAGGATAAACTACGGTCACCAAGGGGCTTGGCCCACTGCCGCATCTGGCCAAGATACTGGCGGTATCTAAAAACCTGGAAATCAGCAGCCCAAAAGGCCACCTCCCTCCTAAGGGAAAAGGACCCCACGTGGTGATCCTAACCACCAACCATGCCCTGAAGTTGCAGGGTTCGCTCCGTGGGCACACCGACCTCGAGTGAGGAGGCCCTCCAACTCCAACATCCAGAGAGATAACCGGGGGCAACAGGGCACCATGACGATTCGTGTGAACATCACTTGACCTGGAGTTTCTCTCATAAAACAACAAGAGTGTGTCCCAAAAGAGCAGACTACTGCTTGCAGGACTTACTGTACCCAGAGGGGAGCTAATAATCTTGGCGGGGGAACCGTATATCACACTGTCACCATAGAAAAGCCTACAGACACCGTGATGATGGTGGCCAATAAGACCGGCTGGACTCCTGTTTACTTCAAAAGGCTGTTGACTCAGTGGTCATCATGGTCCTTGATCACCACTGACCCTGGACTGTCTGGGAGTTGAGCGGGCAGGGCTCTGACACCTGGTGCTGTTTGTACGTTAATTCAGGGGCCTAATTGAAGAAAGCGCAGACTACTGGTCAGAGCATCTAGGCTGGCAGAAACGGTCAGCCTAAGGTGGCCGAACAAATGTGGGGCGGGGTGAAACCGGCCCCCACAGCGTCTCTGCACATCTCTTTCCTGGACCCTTAAAGGTCATTAGAATCTATAACACTTCCAATGCTGGTGCTCAGGTGGACGAGCAGGGAGGCAGGGGACCTGGGGACAATCAACGTCACCTGGAGGCTGCTGGAGAGAAGCTCTGACCCTCGCCCCCGGGTATTAGGGCTCCCAACTCAGCACTCAGCAGTTACAGAAGAAGTGTCTGCACCCTCAGCACTCCAAGAATGAGGAACGGGACAAAAGGCAGAGGAGGGGTTTGTCCCCAGCAAAGCCCATTAAAAATCCCTGGGAGATAAAAATAGAATCTGGGCAATAAAGTCAAGTCTAACCTTTTTTATCCTTTGTGCTTTGTCTAATTTCACGTGCTCCTAGGGTCCCGCATGCAGAGGTTCCACACCCGGCACTTCAGACCAGATTTCCTAGTGCAGAATGGCTGGGTCGACACCTCAGCTCCTGGGGCCCAGTGCAGACTCCGCGATATAGAGCCTGAGCTGCAGCCAACCTGGCCCTCGAGAGCTCCGCCCCCTCCCTCCCACTGACTCTGACAGGATCTCTACACAGCAGCCCAGCCCACAGCCCACGGGGTAGTGCATGCTCTCACCTCTCCATTCTCTGATCAAAATATAAAGTTTCCTTTGCTTGTGAACCAAACTCAGTCTCGATCTGTTGGCCCCAATGACACTGGGCAGGGGGACACTTGTTGGGGTCCACTCTGGAGGATCAGTAACAGAAATTGAGACTATTGTAACCTCAATGAACAGATGTGTGAGCCAAACTGTAGTTAACATAGAACAGTGTATAAGGCTCGGGTAAAATAAGATGTTTCTAACACTTCCATTTGATATTTCCATCACTTTATTATAAGCAAGTTCAGTGAAAAGGTTTGTCTTATTTGTCAGGTCAATATTAGAGAAACGAAGTGATTTCTTTCCAAGGATGTACATCTAATAATCTTGGTTAAAGCTTCAATCTTGTTTTAAATGCTTTTCCATTGAAAATGATACCTCTCTTTCAGCTCCCCCATTTCTGAGAAGTATAAAATCTTATAATTTATTATTACCAAAGGGGAAAGGTGGGAGGAGGGATAAATTAACAGTTTGGGATTAACACATACACACTGCTATGTATAAAATAGATCATCAACAAGGAACTACTGTATAGCACAGGGAACTACACTCAACATTTTGCAATAACCTATAAGGGGAAATAATCTGAAAAAGAATAGATATTTTTATTGACATCATCTATCAATGACAGTTAAAGTGTAACCTAAGGGAAGCTGGTGGTGAGTGCTTCTGACCCTGAAGACTTCAATCATCTAAAGTTTGGACTCTGCCTACTTCCCAAGGCCCTTAATGAACATATGTGTAGCCGTAGCTTAAAAAATTCCCCAGTTTGGGTTTCGGGGAGACACTGATTTTGAAAAAGCCCTGGTGTTCTCCTTACATGAATGGGACTCTTCCTACTGCTAAAACATGTCTGTCACACCCAGAGGATGGTATACCATCTGATCGGGAAGAGTTTGGAAAAGGCATCTCATCTCCTCATCTCCTGGTGCTCGGGTTCACCCCTCCAGAGTCTTTATTAACAGTCTCCCCACTTGGAGATGTCAGCACTGTCAACATCCTGTTGCGTACAGTTTGGAATTTGTCCAGAGGATGAAGCGGAAGGATGAGGAACAATGAGAGACAAGTCCTAGGTGTTCAGACAGGGACATGTCACTCTAATTTCCAATCAGGAAGACGAATTGACCAAAGGCTAGGGTTGCCCATGGAAACAGTATAGGGCTTGAGGAAATCCCGCTGCTTTGTGGCCAGTTCCCATAAACACAAGTTGAACAATGGAACTCAGGGGCAGTAAAATTCACAAAACTGCAGAGTTGAAAATATCCATCACTGAAAAATGTCTTGAGGAAAGTCAGAGAAAAGGACTTGTAAGCAAGGGAGAATGGCAGGAAAGGGATTTGAGGAGGTAGAAAGGACTCACCATTAAGCACAAGAAAAGGAGCTGAACATTGCCAACATTGCAGTTGGCCAAAAAGGGTGTATGCGTTTTTTTCTGTATATATTCAAGAAAAGGGCATACACTTTTTTAGCCAACCAAACAGGTGGGCACTGGAAGTCAATACTACAAAAGATATCACTTCGCATCAGTCAGAAGAGCCATCCTCATAAAGCGTAAACAACAGAAATGCAGGACAGGGCAAGGAGAAGAGGGAGCCCTGTGAGACTTATAGTGGAAATGTATATTGCCAACGGCCATTCTGGAGAAGTGTATTGTGTTTACTAAAGCATCTAAAAAATGAGCTACAGAGCATAGGGCACTTGCACTCATGGGCGTATATCTTGAGAAAAACAAAAATCGAGAGGACACAGGCACCCCAATGTTTACCCCCTCTCTGTTTAAAAGATCCTCAACTAGGATATAACTTAAATGTCTCTGGAGGGAAAAAATGGGTAGAGATGTGGTACTTAGGTAGAGTGGAATATTATTCAGCCTGGAGATCAATGAAATATGGCCAGTTGTAACAACTCCGGAGGAGTTATGTATGATCTTTCTAAGTGACAGAATTCAAAAAGAAAAAGACACATATCATAAGATATCACTTAAAGGTGGAATCCAAAATGGCTACACATGAAATAAATTACAAAACAAAAACATAGTCAAATATGTAGAAAACACGCATAAGGCTGCTAAACGGGAAAGGTGGGGAGGGGTGAGGCATCACCCAGGAGGTTGAAATTAGCAAAGATACCATTCCAAATACCAAACTGATAATCAACAAGGCCTACACGGTAGCTAAAAGAACTGCACTCAGCACACTCAAGTCACCGGAAAAGAATATATACGACTGGTAAGAATCTGAAAAAGAATTTACTGATGTCTCTCTGTACGTGAATCAAGTGGATGTACAGCAGCAAGAAACAGAGCTTTGAAAATCAGCTGTAACCAATATAGTAATAAATTGAAAAAAATAAACGACAGAGAGACAGAGAAAACCTCTTACAACTTTTCCTCAGGGCCGGTGATGCAACATGGATTGAACACATCTAGACCCACAGCAGGATGAGACATAAGGCTGGAAACTGTTTGCGCTAAGAGAAATGTGAGGTTGGGTGAGGAAATGCACACCCTTTAAAGTAATACTACCTGGTACCCATTCAATGGGTCCCAAATATGCAGGTTCAAGGGATCTTCCTACAGCTAAAACATGCATGGAAAACCCAGAGGACTGTACACCATGTGATCGGGAGATGTGTCTAAAATGCAGCTCATTTATCCTCTCCTGGTGCTCCTGTTCACCATTCCAGCCACGTTACTTAGAATCTCCCCACTTGGAGAATCAGCACATTTCAACTTCTGTTTCACACATTTTGCAAATTGTGAGGAGGATGAACGGGGAACCAATGAGAGAATAGTTGTAGGGGTTTGGACGGGCACATATCACTCTAATTTCCCATTAAGAATAAGAATTGAAAAAAGGCTCAGCCCGCCTCGCCCGAGCCAAAATAGGGCCTGAAGCAATCCTGCGGGTTTGAGGCCAGCTCACAAAAGAGCAACTTAAAAAATGGAGCTCAGGGTCACTGCAATTCACAAACCTGCAGAGTTATAAATGAAAACTAACGTCCAAAAATATGTTGAGGTAAGGCAAAGAAGAGGATCTGAATGCAAGACAGAATTGCAAGAAACAGATTTCAAGAGATAGATTGGACTCGTCTTTAAAGCACATGAAAAGCGGCAGAATTTCGACAATGATGCAGTTGGCCCAAAAGGGCGTATGCGTTTTTTCCTGATTATATCCAGGAAAAAACGCATACGCACTTTATGGGCAACGAAGCAAGCAAGCAATGCAAATGTGCACAACAAAGAAGTCTCATTTCCCACTGGTCAAAAGGGCCATCCTAAAAAATTGTAAAAACCAGAAATGCAGGACAGGCCATGGAGAACAGGGAGCCTTTATACGCTGATGGGCAGTGTGTGAACTGCCGAGAGCCACTCTGGAGAAGTGTATGGTGGTTCCTAAATCATCTAAAAAACAGAGCTACAGAGCATAGGACACTTCCAATCATGGGAGTATATCTAGGGAAATCTAAAAATTAACAAGACACAAGCACACCACAGTTTAGGGCTACTCTGTTTACAAGAACCTCAACTTCAGTATACCTTAAATATCCCAGGAAAGAGAACAATGGATAAAGAAGATGTGGTACTTATGTACAATGGAATATCTCTTCACCATGAAATCAATGTAATAAGGCTAGTAGAAGGATAAAGAGTGGATTTAGGTCCGATAATACTACTTGAAATAAGTCAAACAGAAAAAGAAACATATCATAAGATATCACTTATAGAGGGAGGGTAAATATGGCTGCACAAGAAATGAATTACAGAACAGAACAGTGTCTCACATTTAGAAAACACACTTATTTCAGCTTAAGGGGAAAGGAGAGGTGGGGTGATGCATAAAACCAGAGTTTGAAATTAGCACAGATACCGTTCAATAAACCAAATAGATATTAGACAAGATCTACACCTTGCTCAATGAACTGGCCTCAACACACCCTATACACCGCAGAGAAATATATCTGAGTAATAAGAATCTTAAAACCCATGTATTGATATATCTCCATAAGGGAATCAAGTGTGTGCAGAGTGGCACAAACACAGCAGTGAAAATGAGCTAAACCCCATTATAGAAATAAATTTTAAAAACAAAACGCAGAAACAATGAAAGAGAGAAAAATTCTTACAAAATTCGCTCAGGGGCTGTGATGCAACCTGGATTGACCACATATAAACCCACAGCTGGATAAGACATAAGGCTGGACACTTGGGGCTGAGAGGATTGATGAGCTTTGGTGAGCAACTGCCAAAAGTTTAATGCAATACTTCATGCTACTCATTCCAAGGGTCCCAACACTCCAGGTTGAAGGGAATCTTCCTACAGCTAAACCATGCTTGGGAAACCCAGCGACTGGTATACCATATGATCGGGAAAGGTTTCTAAAACGCACCTCATTTTTCCTCTCCTGGGGCTCCGGATCGACATTCCAGCCGCTTTACCAAAAATATCCCCACATGGAGAGTCAATGCCTTTAAGTTCTGGTATCGCACAGTCTGCAGTTAGTGCGGAGGATGAATGGGAATAGGGGGAACCAGTGAGAAACTAGCTGTAGCGGTTTCAATGGGCACATGTCACTCTAAATTCACATCAGTAAGAAGAATAAACCAAAGGCACAGCAAGGTGCCCCAGAAGAAGAATAGGGCCTGAAGGAATCCTGTGGTTATGAGGCAAGATCACAAAAATAAGAGCTGAAAAATGGAGCTAAGGGCCACTGCAATTCAAAAACCTGCAGAGTTATAAAGGTCAACTATTTTCAAAAAATATATTGAGGTAAGGCTATGAAGAGGCATTGAAAGCAAGGCAGAATTGCAGGAAAACGATTTCAGGAGGTAGACTGGAATTGCATTTAAAGCATAGGAAAAGAGGCAGAACGTCCACAATGATTCACTTGGCCAAAAAGGGCGTATGCCGTTTTACCTGAATTTATTCAGGAAAAAAGGCATACGCCCTTTTTGGCCAACCAAGCAAGCTTGCAAAGGAAATCTGCACTACAATGAAGTCTCACTTCCCCCTGGTCAAAAGGGCCATCTGAAAAAAGTGTAAAATCCAGAAAGGCAGGACAGGCCATGGAGAACTGGGAGCCTTGTTATGCTGATGGGCGGGATGTGTATGGTGTTTCCTGAAACATCTAAAAAACAAAGCAACAGAGCCTAGGGCACTTCCACTTATGGTCCTATAGCTTAGGGAAATTAAAATCAAAAAGACACAGCCACCCCAAAATTTGGGACGCCTCTGTTTACAAGAACCTCGTTTACCGTACAAGTTCAACATCGCAGAAAGTGAAAAATGGATAAAGAAGTTGTGGTATTTACTTCCAAAGCAATATCACTCAGCAATGAAATCTATGTCATCAGGCCCTTAGCAGCACAATGAGTGGATTCAGGTATGATGATTCTAACTGAAATAAGTCACACAGAAAAAGAAACATCATAAGATATCACTAATACACGGAATGTAAACTTGGCTACACAGGAACTGAATTACAAAACAGAACAGGGTCTCAAATTTAGAAAACCAACTTATGCTTGCTTAATGGGAAAGGTGAGTTGGGGTGCTGCATAAAACCAGAGATTGAAATGAGCACAGATAAAGTTCCTTAAGCCAAATATGTAATAGACAAGAGCTACTCCTTGCTCAACGAAATGGACTCAACACCCCATATTAAATGCCTAAGAATGTACCTGACTAGTAATTATCTTAAAACCTATGGATTGCTATGTCTCCGAAAGGGAATCAAGCGTGTGTACAGGGGCATAAACGCAGCAGTGATAGGATTGGAGAGGTTTGGTGAGCAAATGAAGACCCTTTGAAATCATATTGCATGGTACTCATTCCACGGGTCTCAACTATCCAGGTTTCAGGGATTCTTCCTTCAGCTAAAACATGCATGTGGAACCCAGAGTATGATCAACCATGTGATCGGGAGACGTGTTCCAATATGTCTCAGTTTTCGTCCCCTGGAACTCGGGTGCAACATTCCAGACATTTTACTAACACTCTCCCGACTTGGAGAGTCAGTGCCTTTAACCTCCTGTTTGGCCCTGTTTTCAATTTCAGTGGAAGATGAACAGGAATAGGGAGAACCAATGAGAGACAAGCTGGAGGTTTCTGGACGGGCAAATTTAACTCTCATTTCCCACCAAGGACAGGAATTAACCAAAGGCTCAGCGTGCCGTGCTGGAACCAGATTAGGGCCTGAAGCAATCCTGCGGTGTTGCGGCCAGCTCACAAGAAAGCGAGATGAAGAACGGAGCTCAGGGACACAGGAATTCACAAACCTGCAGAGTTATAAATGACAGCAATCGTCCAAAAATATACTGAAGTAAGGCTGCCAAGAGGACTTGAAAGCGGGGCAGAATTGCAGGAAACCGATTTCAGGAGGTAGACTGGAATTGCATTTTAAGCATAGGAAAAGAGGCAGAACGTCCACAATGATGCACTTGGCCAAAAAGGGCGTATGCGTTTTTTCCTGAATATATTCAGGAAAAAACGCATACGCCCTTTCTGGCCAACCAAGCAAGCTTGCAAAGGAAATCTGCACTACAATGAAGTCTCACTTCCCCCCGGTCAAAAGGGCCATCTGAAAAAAGTGTAAAATCCAGAAAGGCAGGACAGGCCATGGAGAACTGGGAGCCTTGTTATGCTGATGGGCGGGATGTAAATTGCCAACAGACACTCGGGAGAAGTGTATGGTGTTTCCTGAAACATCTAAAAAACAAAGCAACAGAGCCTAGGGCACTTCCACTTATGGTCCTATAGCTTAGGGAAATTAAAATCTAAAAGACACAGCCACCCAAAATTTTGGGACGCCTCTTTTTACAAGAACCTCGTTTACAGTACAAGTTCAACATCGCAGAAAGTGAAAAATGGATAAAGAAGTTGTGGTATTTACTTACAAAGCAATATCACTCAGCAATGAAATCTATGTCATCAGGCCCTTAGCAGCACAATGAGTGGATTCAGGTATGATGATTCTAACTGAAATAAGTCACACAGAAAAAGAAACATCATAAGATATCAGTAATACACGGAATGTAAACTTGGCTACACAGGAACTGAATTACAGAACAGAACAGGGTCTCAAATTTAGAAAACCAACTTATGCTTGCTTAAGGGTAAAGGTGAGTTGGGTTGCTGCATAAAACCAGAGATTGAAATGAGCACAGATAAAGTTCCTTAAGCCAAATATGGAATAGACAAGAGCTACTCCTTGCTCAACGAAATGGACTCAACACCGCATATTAAACGCCTAAGAATGTACCTGACTAGTAAGTATCTTAAAACCTATGGATTGCTATGTCTCCGAAAGAGAATCAAGCATGTGTACAGGGGCATAAACGCAGCAGTGATAGGATTGGAGAGGTTCGGTGAGCAAATGAAGACCCTTTGAAGTCATATTGCATAGTACCCATTCCACGGGTTTCAACTACCCAGGTTTAAGGTATTCTTCCTTCAGCTAAAACATGCATGTGGAACCTAGAGTATGATCAACCATGTGATCGGGAGACGTGTTCAAATATGTCTCAGTTTTCCTCCCCTGGTACTCGGGTGCAACATTCCAGACGCTTTACTAACACTCTCCCGACTTGGAGAATCAGTGCCTTTAACCTCCTGTTTGGCCCAGTTTGCAATTTCTGCGGAAGATGAACAGGAATAGCGAGAAGCAATGAGAGACTAGCTGGAGGTGTCTGGACGGGCAAATTTAACTCTCATTTCCCACCAGGAAGAGGAAATAACCAAAGGCTCAGCGTGCCGTGCCGGAACCAGATTAGGGCCTGAAGCCATCCTGCGGTGTTGCGGCCAGGTCACAAGAAAGCGAGTTGAAGAAAGGAGCTCAGGGGCACTGTAATTCACAAACCTGCAGAGTTATAAATGACAGCTATCATCCAAAAATATACTGAAGTAAGGCTGCCAAGAGGACTTGAAAGCGGGGCAGAATTGCAGGAAACCGATTTCAGGAGGTAGACTGGAATTGCATTGAAAGCATAGGAAAAGAGGCAGAACGTCCACAATGATGCACTTGGCCAAAAAGGGCGTATGAGTTTTTTCCTGAATATATTCAAGAAAAAACTCATACGCCCTTTTTGGCCAACCAAGCAAACTTGCAAAGGAAATCTGCACTACAATGAAGTCTCACTTCCCCCCGGTCCAAAGGGCCATCTGAAAAAAGTGTAAAATCCAGAAAGGCAGGACAGGCCATGGAGAACTGGGAGCCTTGTTATGCTGATGGGCGGGATGTAAATTGCCAACAGACACTCGGGAGAAGTGTATGGTGTTTCCTGAAACATCTAAAAAACAAAGCAACAGAGCCTAGGGCACTTCCACTTATGGTCCTATAGCTTAGGGAAATTAAAATCAAAAAGACACAGCCACCCCAAAGTTTGGGACGCCTCTGTTTACAAGAACCTCGTTTACTGTACAAGTTCAATATCACAGAAAGTGAAAAATGGATAAAGAACTTGTGGTACTTACGTACAATGCAGTATCACTCAGCAATGAAATCTATGTCATCAGGCCCGTAGCAGCATAATGAGTGGATTCAGGTACGATGATTCTAACTGAAATAAGTCACACAGAAAAAGAAACATCATAAGATATCACTAATACACGGAATGTAAACTTGGCTACACAGGAACTGAATTCCAAAACAGAACTGGGTCTCAAATTTAGAAAACCAACTTATGCTTGCTTAAGGGGAAAGGTGAGTTGGGGTGCTGCATAAAACCAGAGATTGAAATGAGCACAGATAAAGTTCCTTAAGCCAAATATGGAATAGACAAGAGCTACTCCTTGCTCAACGAAATGGACTCAACACCCCATATTAAACGCCTAAGAATGTACCTGACTAGTAAGTATCTTAAAACCTATGGATTGCTATGTCTCCGAAAGAGAATCAAGCGTGTGTACAGGGGCATAAACGCAGCAGTGATAGGATTGGAGAGGTTCGGTGAGCAAATGAAGACCCTTTGAAGTCATATTGCATGGTACCCATTCCACGGGTCTCAACTCTCCAGGTTTCAGGGATTCTTCCTTCAGCTAAAACATGCATGTGGAACCCAGAGTATGATCAACCGTGTGAACGGGAGACGTGTTCAAATATGTCTCAGTTTTCCTCCCCTGGTACTCGGGTGCAACATTCCAGACGCTTTACTAACACTCTCCCCACTTGGAGAGTCAGCGCCTTTAACCTCCTGTTTGGCCCAGTTTGCAATTTCTGCGGAAGATGAACAGGAATAGCGAGAACCAATGAGAGACTAGCTGGAGGTGTCTGGACGGGCAAATTTAACTCTCATTTCCCACCAGGAAGAGGAATTAACCAAAGGCTCAGCATGCCATGCCGGAACCAGATTAGGGCCTGAAGCCATCCTGCGGTGTTGCGGCCAGGTCACAAGAAAGCGAGTTGAAGAAAGGAGCTCAGGGGCACTGTAATTCACAAACCTGCAGAGTTATAAATGACAGCTATCGTCCAAAAATATACTAAAGTAAGGCTGCCAAGAGGACTTGAAAGCGGGGCAGAATTGCAGGAAACCGATTTCAGGAGGTAGACTGGAATTGCATTGAAAGCATAGGAAAAGAGGCAGAACATCCACAATGATGCACTTGGCCAAAAAGGACGTATGCATTTTTTCCTGAATATCTTCAGGAAAAAACGCATATGTCCTTTTTGGCCAACTAAGCAAACTTGCAAAGGAAATCTGCACTACAATGAAGTCTCACTTCCCCCCGGTCAAAAGGGCCATCTGAAAAAAGTGTAAAATCCAGAAAGGCAGGACAGGCCATGGAGAACTGGGAGCCTTGTTATGCTGATGGGCGGGATGTAAATTGCCAACAGACACTCGGGAGAAGTGTATGGTGTTTCCTGAAACATCTAAAAAACAAAGCAACAGAGCCTAGGGCACTTCCACTTATGGTCCTATAGCTTAGGGAAATTAAAATCAAAAAGACACAGCCACCCCAAAGTTTGGGACGCCTCTGTTTACAAGAACCTCGTTTACAGTACAAGTTCAACATCGCAGAAAGTGAAAAATGGATAATGAAGTTGTGGTATTTACTTACAAATCAATATCACTCAGCAATGAAATCTATGTCATCAGGCCCTTAGCAGCACAATGAGTGGATTCAGGTATGATGATTCTAACTGAAATAAGTCACACAGAAAAAGAAACATCATAAGATATCAGTAATACACGGAATGTAAACTTGGCTCCACAGGAACTGAATTACAGAACAGAACAGGGTCTCAAATTTAGAAAACCAACTTATGCTTGCTTAAGGGGAAAGGTGAGTTGGGGTGATGCATAAAACCAGAGATTGAAATGAGCACAGATAAAGTTCCTTAAGCCAAATATGGAATAGACAAGAGCTACTCCTTGCTCAACGAAATGGACTCAACACCCCATATTAAACGCCTAAGAATGTACCTGACTAGTAAGTATCTTAAAACCTATGGATTGCTATGTCTCCGAAAGAGAATCAAGCGTGTGTACAGGGGCATAAACGCAGCAGTGATAGGATTGGAGAGGTTCGGTGAGCAAATGAAGACCCTTTGAAGTCATATTGCATGGTACCCATTCCACGGGTTTCAACTACCCAGGTTTAAGGTATTCTTCCTTCAGCTAAAACATGCATGTGGAACCTAGAGTATGATCAACCATGTGATCGGGAGACGTGTTCAAATATGTCTCAGTTTTCCTCCCCTGGTACTCGGGTGCAACATTCCAGACGCTTTACTAACACTCTCCCGACTTGGAGAATCAGTGCCTTTAACCTCCTGTTTGGCCCAGTTTGCAATTTCTGCAGAAGATGAACAGGAATAGCGAGAACCAATGAGAGACTAGCTGGAGGTGTCTGGACGGGCAAATTTAACTCTCATTTCCCACCAGGAAGAGGAAATAACCAAAGGCTCAGCGTGCCGTGCCGGAACCAGATTAAGGCCTGAAGCCATCCTGCGGTGTTGCGGCCAGGTCACAAGAAAGCGAGTTGAAGAAAGGAGCTCAGGGGCACTGTAATTCACAAATCTGCAGAGTTGTAAATGACAGCTATCGTCCAAAAATATACTGAAGTAAGGCTGCCAAGAGGACTTGAAGCAGGGGCAGAATTGCAGGAAACCGATTTCAGGAGGTAGACTGGAATTGCATTGAAGGCATAGGAAAAGAGGCAGAACGTCCACAATGATGCACTTGGCCAAAAAGGACGTATGCATTTTTTCCTGAATATATTCAGGAAAAAACGCATACGTCCTTTTTGGCCAACTAAGCAAACTTGCAAAGGAAATCTGCACTACAATGAAGTCTCACTTCCCCCCGGTCAAAAGGGCCATCTGAAAAAAGTGTAAAATCCAGAAAGGCAGGACAGGCCATGGAGAACTGGGAGCCTTGTTATGCTGATGGGCGGGATGTAAATTGCCAACAGACACTCGGGAGAAGTGTATGGTGTTTCCTGAAACATCTAAAAAACAAAACAACAGAGCCTAGGGCACTTCCACTTATGGTCCTATAGCTTAGGGAAATTAAAATCAAAAAGACACAGCCACCCCAAAGTTTGGGACGCCTCTGTTTACAAGAACCTCGTTTACAGTACAAGTTCAACATCGCAGAAAGTGAAAAATGGATAAAGAAGTTGTGGTATTTACGTACAATGCAGTATCACTCAGCAATGAAATCTATGTCATCAGGCCCGTAGCAGCATAATGAGTGGATTCAGGTAAGATGATTCTAACTGAAATAAGTGACACAGAAAAAGAAACATCATAAGATATCACTAATACACGGAATGTAAACTTGGCTCCACAGGAACTGAATTACAGAACAGAACAGGGTCTCAAATTTAGAAAACCAACTTATGCTTGCTTAAGGGGAAAGGTGAGTTGGGGTGATGCATAAAACCAGAGATTGAAATGAGCACAGATAAAGTTCCTTAAGCCAAATATGGAATAGACAAGAGCTACTCCTTGCTCAACGAAATGGACCCAACACCCCATATTAAACGCCTAAGAATGTACCTGACTAGTAAGTATCTTAAAACCTATGGATTCTTATGTCTCCGAAAGAGAATCAAGCATGTGTACAGGGGCATAAACGCAGCAGTGATAGGATTGGAGAGGTTCGGTGAGCAAATGAAGACCCTTTGAAGTCATATTGCATGGTACCCATTCCACGGGTTTCAACTACCCAGGTTTAAGGTATTCTTCCTTCAGCTAAAACATGCATGTGGAACCTAGAGTATGATCAACCATGTGATCGGGAGACGTGTTCAAATATGTCTCAGTTTTCCTCCCCTGGTACTCGGGTGCAACATTCCAGACGCTTTACTAACACTCTCCCGACTTGGAGAATCAGTGCCTTTAACCTCCTGTTTGGCCCAGTTTGCAATTTCTGCGGAAGATGAACAGGAATAGCGAGAACCAATGAGAGACTAGCTGGAGGTGTCTGGACGGGCAAATTTAACTCTCATTTCCCACCAGGAAGAGGAAATAACCAAAGGCTCAGCGTGCCGTGCCGGAACCAGATTAAGGCCTGAAGCCATCCTGCGGTGTTGCGGCCAGGTCACAAGAAAGCGAGTTGAAGAAAGGAGCTCAGGGGCACTGTAATTCACAAACCTGCAGAGTTATAAATGACAGCTATCATCCAAAAATATACTGAAGTAAGGCTGCCAAGAGGACTTGAAAGCGGGGCAGAATTGCAGGAAACCGATTTCAGGAGGTAGACTGGAATTGCATTGAAAGCATAGGAAAAGAGGCAGAACGTCCACAATGATGCACTTGGCCAAAAAGGGCGTATGCGTTTTTTCCTGAATATATTCAGGAAAAAACGCATACGCCCTTTTTGGCCAACCAAGCAAACTTGCAAAGGAAATCTGCACTACAATGAAGTCTCACTTCCCCCCGGTCCAAAGGGCCATCTGAAAAAAGTGTAAAATCCAGAAAGGCAGGACAGGCCATGGAGAACTGGGAGCCTTGTTATGCTGATGGGCAGGATGTAAATTGCCAACAGACACTCAGGAGAAGTGTATGGTGTTTCCTGAAACATCTAAAAAACAAAGCAACAGAGCCTAGGGCACTTCCACTTATGGTCCTATAGCTTAGGGAAATTAAAATCAAAAAGACACAGCCACCCCAAAGTTTGGGACGCCTCTGTTTACAAGAACCTCGTTTACTGTACAAGTTCAATATCACAGAAAGTGAAAAATGGACAAAGAACTTGTGGTACTTACGTACAATGCAGTATCACTCAGCAATGAAATCTATGTCATCAGGCCCGTAGCAGCATAATGAGTGGATTCAGGTACGATGATTCTAACTGAAATAAGTCACACAGAAAAAGAAACATCATAAGATATCACTAATACACGGAATGTAAACTTGGCTACACAGGAACTGAATTCCAAAACAGAACTGGGTCTCAAATTTAGAAAACCAACTTATGCTTGCTTAAGGGGAAAGGTGAGTTGGGGTGCTGCATAAAACCAGAGATTGAAATGAGCACAGATAAAGTTCCTTAAGCCAAATATGGAATAGACAAGAGCTACTCCTTGCTCAACGAAATGGACTCAACACCCCATATTAAACGCCTAAGAATGTACCTGACTAGTAAGTATCTTAAAACCTATGGATTGCTATGTCTCCGAAAGAGAATCAAGCGTGTGTACAGGGGCATAAACGCAGTAGTGATAGGATTGGAGAGGTTCGGTGAGCAAATGAAGACCCTTTGAAGTCATATTGCATGGTACCCATTCCACGGGTCTCAACTCTCCAGGTTTCAGGGATTCTTCCTTCAGCTAAAACATGCATGTGGAACCCAGAGTATGATCAACCGTGTGAACGGGAGACATGTTCAAATATGTCTCAGTTTTCCTCCCCTGGTACTCGGGTGCAACATTCCAGACGCTTTACTAACACTCTCCCCACTTGGAGAGTCAGCGCCTTTAACCTCCTGTTTGGCCCAGTTTGCAATTTCTGCGGAAGATGAACAGGAATAGCGAGAACCAATGAGAGACTAGCTGGAGGTGTCTGGACGGGCAAATTTAACTCTCATTTCCCACCAGGAAGAGGAATTAACCAAAGGCTCAGCATGCCATGCCGGAACCAGATTAGGGCCTGAAGCCATCCTGCGGTGTTGCGGCCAGGTCACAAGAAAGCGAGTTGAAGAAAGGAGCTCAGGGACACTGTAATTCACAAATCTGCAGAGTTGTAAATGACAGCTATCGTCCAAAAATATACTGAAGTAAGGCTGCCAAGAGGACTTGAAGCAGGGGCAGAATTGCAGGAAACCGATTTCAGGAGGTAGACTGGAATTGCATTGAAGGCATAGGAAAAGAGGCAGAACGTCCACAATGATGCACTTGGCCAAAAAGGGCGTATGCATTTTTACCTGAATATATTCAGGAAAAAACGCATACGCCCTTTTTGGCCAACGAAGCAAGCTTGCAAAGGAAATCTGCACTACAATGAAGTCTCACTTCCCCCCGGTCAAAAGGGCCATCTGAAAAAAGTGTAAAATCCAGAAAGGCAGGACAGGCCATGGAGAACTGGGAGCCTTGTTATGCTGATGGGCGGGATGTAAATTGCCAACAGACACTCGGGAGAAGTGTATGGTGTTTCCTGAAACATCTAAAAAACAAAGCAACAGAGCCTAGGGCACTTCCACTTATGGTCCTATAGCTTAGGGAAATTAAAATCAAAAAGACACAGCCACCCCAAAGTTTGGGACGCCTCTGTTTACAAGAACCTCGTTTACCGTACAAGTTCAATATCACAGAAAGTGAAAAATGGATAAAGAACTTGTGGTACTTACGTACAATGCAGTATCACTCAGCAATGAAATCTATGTCATCAGGCCCGTAGCAGCATAATGAGTGGATTCAGGTACGATGATTCTAACTGAAATAAGTCACACAGAAAAAGAAACATCATAAGATATCACTAATACACGGAATGTAAACTTGGCTACACAGGAACTGAATTCCAAAACAGAACTGGGTCTCAAATTTAGAAAACCAACTTATGCTTGCTTAAGGGGAAAGGTGAGTTGGGGTGCTGCATAAAACCAGAGATTGAAATGAGCACAGATAAAGTTCCTTAAGCCAAATATGGAATAGACAAGAGCTACTCCTTGCTCAACGAAATGGACTCAACACCCCATATTAAACGCCTAAGAATGTACCTGACTAGTAAGTATCTTAAAACCTATGGATTGCTATGTCTCTGAAAGAGAATCAAGCGTGTGTACAGGGGCATAAACGCAGCAGTGATAGGATTGGAGAGGTTCGGTGAGCAAATGAAGACCCTTTGAAGTCATATTGCATGGTACCCATTCCACGGGTCTCAACTCTCCAGGTTTCAGGGATTCTTCCTTCAGCTAAAACATGCATGTGGAACCCAGAGTATGATCAACCGTGTGAACGGGAGACGTGTTCAAATATGTCTCAGTTTTCCTCCCTTGGTACTCGGGTGCAACATTCCAGACGCTTTACTAACACTCTCCCCACTTGGAGAGTCAGCGCCTTTAACCTCCTGTTTGGCCCAGTTTGCAATTTCTGCGGAAGATGAACAGGAATAGCGAGAACCAATGAGAGACTAGCTGGAGGTGTCTGGACGGGCAAATTTAACTCTCATTTCCCACCAGGAAGAGGAATTAACCAAAGGCTCAGCATGCCATGCCGGAACCAGATTAGGGCCTGAAGCCATCCTGCGGTGTTGCGGCCAGGTCACAAGAAAGCGAGTTGAAGAAAGGAGCTCAGGGGCACTGTAATTCACAAATCTGCAGAGTTGTAAATGACAGCTATCGTCCAAAAATATACTGAAGTAAGGCTGCCAAGAGGACTTGAAGCAGGGGCAGAATTGCAGGAAACCGATTTCAGGAGGTAGACTGGAATTGCATTGAAGGCATAGGAAAAGAGGCAGAACGTCCACAATGATGCACTTGGCCAAAAAGGGCGTATGCATTTTTACCTGAATATATTCAGGAAAAAACGCATACGCCCTTTTTGGCCAACCAAGCAAGCTTGCAAAGGAAATCTGCACTACAATGAAGTCTCACTTCCCCCCGGTCAAAAGGGCCATCTGAAAAAAGTGTAAAATCCAGAAAGGCAGGACAGGCCATGGAGAACTGGGAGCCTTGTTATGCTGATGGGCGGGATGTAAATTGCCAACAGACACTCGGGAGAAGTGTATGGTTTTTCCTGAAACATCTAAAAAACAAAGCAACAGAGCCTAGGGCACTTCCACTTATGGTCCTATAGCTTAGGGAAATTAAAATCAAAAACACACAGCCACCCCAAAGTTTGGAACGCCTCTGTTTACAAGAACCTCGTTTCCCGTACAAGTTCAATATCACAGAAAGTGAAAAATGGATAATGAAGTTGTGGTACTTACGTACAATGCAGTATCACTCAGCAATGAAATCTATGTCATCAGGCCCGTAGCAGCATAACGAGTGGATTCAGGTACGATGATTCTAACTGAAATAAGTCACACAGAAAAAGAAACATCATAAGATATCAGTAATACACGGAATGTAAACTTGGCTCCACAGGAACTGAATTACAGAACAGAACAGGGTCTCAAATTTAGAAAACCAACTTATGCTTGCTTAAGGGGAAAGGTGAGTTGGGGTGCTGCATAAAACCAGAGATTGAAATGAGCACAGATAAAGTTCCTTAAGCCAAATATGGAATAGACAAGAGCTACTCCTTGCTCAACGAAATGGACTCAACACCCCATATTAAACGCCTAAGAATGTACCTGACTAGTAAGTATCTTAAAACCTATGGATTGCTATGTCTCCGAAAGAGAATCAAGCGTGTGTACAGGGGCATAAACGCAGCAGTGATAGGATTGGAGAGGTTCGGTGAGCAAATGAAGACCCTTTGAAGTCATATTGCATGGTACCCATTCCACGGGTCTCAACTCTCCAGGTTTAAGGTATTCTTCCTTCAGCTAAAACATGCATGTGGAACCCAGAGTATGATCAACCGTGTGAACGGGAGACGTGTTCAAATATGTCTCAGTTTTCCTCCCCTGGTACTCGGGTGCAACATTCCAGACGCTTTACTAACACTCTCCCCACTTGGAGAGTCAGCGCCTTTAACCTCCTGTTTGGCCCAGTTTGCAATTTCTGCGGAAGATGAACAGGAATAGCGAGAACCAATGAGAGACTAGCTGGAGGTGTCTGGACGGGCAAATTTAACTCTCATTTCCCACCAGGAAGAGGAATTAACCAAAGGCTCAGCGTGCCGTGCCGGAACCAGATTAGGGCCTGAAGCCATCATGCGGTGTTGCGGCCAGGTCACAAGAAAGCGAGTTGAAGAAAGGAGCTCAGGGGCACTGTAATTCACAAACCTGCAGAGTTATAAATGACAGCTATCATACAAAAATATACTGAAGTAAGGCTGCCAAGAGGACTTGAAAGCGGGGCAGAATTGCAGGAAACCGATTTCAGGAGGTAGACTGGAATTGCATTGAAAGCATAGGAAAAGAGGCAGAACGTCCACAATGATGCACTTGGCAAAAAAGGGCGTATGTGTTTTTTCCTGAATATATTCAGGAAAAAACGCATACGCCCTTTTTGGCCAACAAAGCAACCTTGCAAAGGAAATCTGCACTACAATGAAGTCTCACTTCCCCCCGGTCAAAAGGGCCATCTGAATAAAGTGTAAAATCCAGAAAGGCAGGACAGGCCATGGAGAACTGGGAGCCTTGTTATGCTGATGGGCGGGATGTAAATTGCCAACAGACACTCGGGAGAAGTGTATGGTGTTTCCTGAAACATCTAAAAAACAAAGCAACAGAGCCTAGGGCACTTCCACTTATGGTCCTATAGCTTAGGGAAATTAAAATCAAAAAGACACAGCCACCCCAAAGTTTGGGACGCCTCTGTTTACAAGAACCTCGTTTCCCGTACAAGTTCAATATCACAGAAAGTGAAAAATGGATAAAGAACTTGTGGTACTTACGTACAATGCAGTATCACTCAGCAATGAAATCTATGTCATCAGGCCCGTAGCAGCATAACGAGTGGATTCAGATACGATGATTCTAACTGAAATAAGTGACACAGAAAAAGAAACATCATAAGATATCAGTAATACACGGAATGTAAACTTGGCTACACAGGAACTGAATTACAGAACAGAACAGGGTCTCAAATTTAGAAAACCAACTTATGCTTGCTTAAGGGGAAAGGTGAGTTGGGGTGCTGCATAAAACCAGAGATTGAAATGAGCACAGATTAACTTCCTTAAGCCAAATATGGAATAGACAAGAGCTACTCCTTGCTCAACGAAATGGACTCAACACCCCATATTAAACGCCTAAGAATGTACCTGACTAGTAAGTATCTTAAAACCTATGGATTGCTATGTCTCCGAAAGAGAATCAAGCGTGTGTACAGGGGCATAAACGCAGCAGTGATAGGATTGGAGAGGTTCGGTGAGCAAATGAAGACCCTTTGAAGTCATATTGCATGGTACCCATTCCACGGGTCTCAACTCTCCAGGTTTCAGGGATTCTTCCTTCAGCTAAAACATGCATGTGGAACCCAGAGTATGATCAACCGTGTGAACGGGAGACGTGTTCAAATATGTCTCAGTTTTCCTCCCCTGGTACTCGGGTGCAACATTCCAGACGCTTTACTAACACTCTCCCTACTTGGAGAGTCAGCGCCTTTAACCTCCTGTTTGGCCCAGTTTGCAATTTCTGCGGAAGATGAACAGGAATAGCGAGAACCAATGAGAGACTAGCTGGAGGTGTCTGGACGGGCAAATTTAACTCTCATTTCCCACCAGGAAGAGGAAATAACCAAAGGCTCATCGTGCCGTGACGGAACCAGATTAGGGCCTGAAGCCATCCTGCGGTGTTGCGGCCAGCTCAAAAGAAAGCGAGTTGAAGAAAGGAGCTCAGCGGCACTGTAATTCACAAACCTGCAGAGTTATAAATGACAGCTATCGTCCAAAAATATACTAAAGTAAGGCTGCCAAGAGGACTTGAAAGCGGGGCAGAATTGCAAGAAAAAGATTTCAGGCGGTAGACTGGAATTGCATTGAAAGCATAGGAAAAGAGGCAGAATATCCACAATGATGCACTTGGCCAAAAAGGACGTATGCATTTTTTCCTGAATATATTCAGGAAAAAACGCATACGTCCTTTTTGGCCAACTAAGCAAACTTGCAAAGGAAATCTGCACTACAATGAAGTCTCACTTCCCCCCGGTCAAAAGGGCCATCTGAAAAAAGTGTAAAATCCAGAAAGGCAGGACAGGCCATGGAGAACTGGGAGCCTTGTTATGCTGATGGGCGGGATGTAAATTGCCAACAGACACTCGGGAGAAGTGTATGGTGTTTCCTGAAACATCTAAAAAACAAAGCAACAGAGCCTAGGGCACTTCCACTTATGGTCCTATAGCTTAGGGAAATTAAAATCAAAAAGACACAGCCACCCCAAAGTTTGGGACGCCTCTGTTTACAAGAACCTCGTTTACAGTACAAGTTCAACATCGCAGAAAGTGAAAAATGGATAATGAAGTTGTGGTATTTACTTACAAATCAATATCACTCAGCAATGAAATCTATGTCATCAGGCCCTTAGCAGCACAATGAGTGGATTCAGGTATGATGATTCTAACTGAAATAAGTCACACAGAAAAAGAAACATCATAAGATATCAGTAATACACGGAATGTAAACTTGGCTCCACAGGAACTGAATTACAGAACAGAACAGGGTCTCAAATTTAGAAAACCAACTTATGCTTGCTTAAGGGGAAAGGTGAGTTGGGGTGATGCATAAAACCAGAGATTGAAATGAGCACAGATAAAGTTCCTTAAGCCAAATATGGAATAGACAAGAGCTACTCCTTGCTCAACGAAATGGACTCAACACCCCATATTAAACGCCTAAGAATGTACCTGACTAGTAAGTATCTTAAAACCTATGGATTGCTATGTCTCCGAAAGAGAATCAAGCGTGTGTACAGGGGCATAAACGCAGCAGTGATAGGATTGGAGAGGTTCGGTGAGCAAATGAAGACCCTTTGAAGTCATATTGCATGGTACCCATTCCACGGGTCTCAACTCTCCAGGTTTCAGGGATTCTTCCTTCAGCTAAAACATGCATGTGGAACCCAGAGTATGATCAACCGTGTGAACGGGAGACGTGTTCAAATATGTCTCAGTTTTCCTCCCCTGGTACTCGGGTGCAACATTCCAGACGCTTTACTAACACTCTCCCCACTTGGAGAGTCAGCGCCTTTAACCTCCTGTTTGGCCCAGTTTGCAATTTCTGCGGAAGATGAACAGGAATAGCGAGAACCAATGAGAGACTAGCTGGAGGTGTCTGGACGGGCAAATTTAACTCTCATTTCCCACCAGGAAGAGGAATTAACCAAAGGCTCAGCATGCCATGCCGGAACCAGATTAGGGCCTGAAGCCATCCTGCGGTGTTGCGGCCAGGTCACAAGAAAGCGAGTTGAAGAAAGGAGCTCAGGGGCACTGTAATTCACAAACCTGCAGAGTTATAAATGACAGCTATCGTCCAAAAATATACTAAAGTAAGGCTGCCAAGAGGACTTGAAAGCGGGGCAGAATTGCAGGAAACCGATTTCAGGAGGTAGACTGGAATTGCATTGAAAGCATAGGAAAAGAGGCAGAACATCCACAATGATGCACTTGGCCAAAAAGGACGTATGCATTTTTTCCTGAATATCTTCAGGAAAAAACGCATACGTCCTTTTTGGCCAACTAAGCAAACTTGCAAAGGAAATCTGCACTACAATGAAGTCTCACTTCCCCCCGGTCAAAAGGGCCATCTGAAAAAAGTGTAAAATCCAGAAAGGCAGGACAGGCCATGGAGAACTGGGAGCCTTGTTATGCTGATGGGCGGGATGTAAATTGCCAACAGACACTCGGGAGAAGTGTATGGTGTTTCCTGAAACATCTAAAAAACAAAGCAACAGAGCCTAGGGCACTTCCACTTATGGTCCTATAGCTTAGGGAAATTAAAATCAAAAAGACACAGCCACCCCAAAGTTTGGGACGCCTCTGTTTACAAGAACCTCGTTTACAGTACAAGTTCAACATCGCAGAAAGTGAAAAATGGATAATGAAGTTGTGGTATTTACTTACAAATCAATATCACTCAGCAATGAAATCTATGTCATCAGGCCCTTAGCAGCACAATGAGTGGATTCAGGTATGATGATTCTAACTGAAATAAGTCACACAGAAAAAGAAACATCATAAGATATCAGTAATACACGGAATGTAAACTTGGCTCCACAGGAACTGAATTACAGAACAGAACAGGGTCTCAAATTTAGAAAACCAACTTATGCTTGCTTAAGGGGAAAGGTGAGTTGGGGTGATGCATAAAACCAGAGATTGAAATGAGCACAGATAAAGTTCCTTAAGCCAAATATGGAATAGACAAGAGCTACTCCTTGCTCAACGAAATGGACTCAACACCCCATATTAAACGCCTAAGAATGTACCTGACTAGTAAGTATCTTAAAACCTATGGATTCTTATGTCTCCGAAAGAGAATCAAGCGTGTGTACAGGGGCATAAACGCAGCAGTGATAGGATTGGAGAGGTTCGGTGAGCAAATGAAGACCCTTTGAAGTCATATTGCATGGTACCCATTCCACGGGTTTCAACTACCCAGGTTTAAGGTATTCTTCCTTCAGCTAAAACATGCATGTGGAACCTAGAGTATGATCAACCATGTGATCGGGAGACGTGTTCAAATATGTCTCAGTTTTCCTCCCCTGGTACTCGGGTGCAACATTCCAGACGCTTTACTAACACTCTCCCGACTTGGAGAATCAGTGCCTTTAACCTCCTGTTTGGCCCAGTTTGCAATTTCTGCAGAAGATGAACAGGAATAGCGAGAACCAATGAGAGACTAGCTGGAGGTGTCTGGACGGGCAAATTTAACTCTCATTTCCCACCAGGAAGAGGAAATAACCAAAGGCTCAGCGTGCCGTGCCGGAACCAGATTAAGGCCTGAAGCCATCCTGCGGTGTTGCGGCCAGGTCACAAGAAAGCGAGTTGAAGAAAGGAGCTCAGGGGCACTGTAATTCACAAATCTGCAGAGTTGTAAATGACAGCTATCGTCCAAAAATATACTGAAGTAAGGCTGCCAAGAGGACTTGAAGCAGGGGCAGAATTGCAGGAAACCGATTTCAGGAGGTAGACTGGAATTGCATTGAAGGCATAGGAAAAGAGGCAGAACGTCCACAATGATGCACTTGGCCAAAAAGGACGTATGCATTTTTTCCTGAATATATTCAGGAAAAAACGCATACGTCCTTTTTGGCCAACTAAGCAAACTTGCAAAGGAAATCTGCACTACAATGAAGTCTCACTTCCCCCCGGTCAAAAGGGCCATCTGAAAAAAGTGTAAAATCCAGAAAGGCAGGACAGGCCATGGAGAACTGGGAGCCTTGTTATGCTGATGGGCGGGATGTAAATTGCCAACAGACACTCGGGAGAAGTGTATGGTGTTTCCTGAAACATCTAAAAAACAAAACAACAGAGCCTAGGGCACTTCCACTTATGGTCCTATAGCTTAGGGAAATTAAAATCAAAAAGACACAGCCACCCCAAAGTTTGGGACGCCTCTGTTTACAAGAACCTCGTTTACAGTACAAGTTCAACATCGCAGAAAGTGAAAAATGGATAAAGAAGTTGTGGTATTTACGTACAATGCAGTATCACTCAGCAATGAAATCTATGTCATCAGGCCCGTAGCAGCATAATGAGTGGATTCAGGTAAGATGATTCTAACTGAAATAAGTGACACAGAAAAAGAAACATCATAAGATATCACTAATACACGGAATGTAAACTTGGCTCCACAGGAACTGAATTACAGAACAGAACAGGGTCTCAAATTTAGAAAACCAACTTATGCTTGCTTAAGGGGAAAGGTGAGTTGGGGTGATGCATAAAACCAGAGATTGAAATGAGCACAGATAAAGTTCCTTAAGCCAAATATGGAATAGACAAGAGCTACTCCTTGCTCAACGAAATGGACCCAACACCCCATATTAAACGCCTAAGAATGTACCTGACTAGTAAGTATCTTAAAACCTATGGATTCTTATGTCTCCGAAAGAGAATCAAGCATGTGTACAGGGGCATAAACGCAGCAGTGATAGGATTGGAGAGGTTCGGTGAGCAAATGAAGACCCTTTGAAGTCATATTGCATGGTACCCATTCCACGGGTTTCAACTACCCAGGTTTAAGGTATTCTTCCTTCAGCTAAAACATGCATGTGGAACCTAGAGTATGATCAACCATGTGATCGGGAGACGTGTTCAAATATGTCTCAGTTTTCCTCCCCTGGTACTCGGGTGCAACATTCCAGACGCTTTACTAACACTCTCCCGACTTGGAGAATCAGTGCCTTTAACCTCCTGTTTGGCCCAGTTTGCAATTTCTGCGGAAGATGAACAGGAATAGCGAGAACCAATGAGAGACTAGCTGGAGGTGTCTGGACGGGCAAATTTAACTCTCATTTCCCACCAGGAAGAGGAAATAACCAAAGGCTCAGCGTGCCGTGCCGGAACCAGATTAAGGCCTGAAGCCATCCTGCGGTGTTGCGGCCAGGTCACAAGAAAGCGAGTTGAAGAAAGGAGCTCAGGGGCACTGTAATTCACAAACCTGCAGAGTTATAAATGACAGCTATCATCCAAAAATATACTGAAGTAAGGCTGCCAAGAGGACTTGAAAGCGGGGCAGAATTGCAGGAAACCGATTTCAGGAGGTAGACTGGAATTGCATTGAAAGCATAGGAAAAGAGGCAGAACGTCCACAATGATGCACTTGGCCAAAAAGGGCGTATGCGTTTTTTCCTGAATATATTCAGGAAAAAACGCATACGCCCTTTTTGGCCAACCAAGCAAACTTGCAAAGGAAATCTGCACTACAATGAAGTCTCACTTCCCCCCGGTCCAAAGGGCCATCTGAAAAAAGTGTAAAATCCAGAAAGGCAGGACAGGCCATGGAGAACTGGGAGCCTTGTTATGCTGATGGGCGGGATGTAAATTGCCAACAGACACTCGGGAGAAGTGTATGGTGTTTCCTGAAACATCTAAAAAACAAAGCAACAGAGCCTAGGGCACTTCCACTTATGGTCCTATAGCTTAGGGAAATTAAAATCAAAAAGACACAGCCACCCCAAAGTTTGGGACGCCTCTGTTTACAAGAACCTCGTTTACTGTACAAGTTCAATATCACAGAAAGTGAAAAATGGATAAAGAACTTGTGGTACTTACGTACAATGCAGTATCACTCAGCAATGAAATCTATGTCATCAGGCCCGTAGCAGCATAATGAGTGGATTCAGGTACGATGATTCTAACTGAAATAAGTCACACAGAAAAAGAAACATCATAAGATATCACTAATACACGGAATGTAAACTTGGCTACACAGGAACTGAATTCCAAAACAGAACTGGGTCTCAAATTTAGAAAACCAACTTATGCTTGCTTAAGGGGAAAGGTGAGTTGGGGTGCTGCATAAAACCAGAGATTGAAATGAGCACAGATAAAGTTCCTTAAGCCAAATATGGAATAGACAAGAGCTACTCCTTGCTCAACGAAATGGACTCAACACCCCATATTAAACGCCTAAGAATGTACCTGACTAGTAAGTATCTTAAAACCTATGGATTGCTATGTCTCCGAAAGAGAATCAAGCGTGTGTACAGGGGCATAAACGCAGCAGTGATAGGATTGGAGAGGTTCGGTGAGCAAATGAAGACCCTTTGAAGTCATATTGCATGGTACCCATTCCACGGGTCTCAACTCTCCAGGTTTCAGGGATTCTTCCTTCAGCTAAAACATGCATGTGGAACCCAGAGTATGATCAACCGTGTGAACGGGAGACGTGTTCAAATATGTCTCAGTTTTCCTCCCTTGGTACTCGGGTGCAACATTCCAGACGCTTTACTAACACTCTCCCCACTTGGAGAGTCAGCGCCTTTAACCTCCTGTTTGGCCCAGTTTGCAATTTCTGCGGAAGATGAACAGGAATAGCGAGAACCAATGAGAGACTAGCTGGAGGTGTCTGGACGGGCAAATTTAACTCTCATTTCCCACCAGGAAGAGGAATTAACCAAAGGCTCAGCATGCCATGCCGGAACCAGATTAGGGCCTGAAGCCATCCTGCGGTGTTGCGGCCAGGTCACAAGAAAGCGAGTTGAAGAAAGGAGCTCAGGGGCACTGTAATTCACAAATCTGCAGAGTTGTAAATGACAGCTATCGTCCAAAAATATACTGAAGTAAGGCTGCCAAGAGGACTTGAAGCAGGGGCAGAATTGCAGGAAACCGATTTCAGGAGGTAGAATGGAATTGCATTGAAGGCATAGGAAAAGAGGCAGAACGTCCACAATGATGCACTTGGCCAAAAAGGGCGTATGCATTTTTACCTGAATATATTCAGGAAAAAACGCATACGCCCTTTTTGGCCAACCAAGCAAGCTTGCAAAGGAAATCTGCACTACAATGAAGTCTCACTTCCCCCCGGTCAAAAGGGCCATCTGAAAAAAGTGTAAAATCCAGAAAGGCAGGACAGGCCATGGAGAACTGGGAGCCTTGTTATGCTGATGGGCGGGATGTAAATTGCCAACAGACACTCGGGAGAAGTGTATGGTTTTTCCTGAAACATCTAAAAAACAAAGCAACAGAGCCTAGGGCACTTCCACTTATGGTCCTATAGCTTAGGGAAATTAAAATCAAAAACACACAGCCACCCCAAAGTTTGGAACGCCTCTGTTTACAAGAACCTCGTTTCCCGTACAAGTTCAATATCACAGAAAGTGAAAAATGGATAATGAAGTTGTGGTACTTACGTACAATGCAGTATCACTCAGCAATGAAATCTATGTCATCAGGCCCGTAGCAGCATAACGAGTGGATTCAGGTACGATGATTCTAACTGAAATAAGTCACACAGAAAAAGAAACATCATAAGATATCAGTAATACACGGAATGTAAACTTGGCTCCACAGGAACTGAATTACAGAACAGAACAGGGTCTCAAATTTAGAAAACCAACTTATGCTTGCTTAAGGGGAAAGGTGAGTTGGGGTGCTGCATAAAACCAGAGATTGAAATGAGCACAGATAAAGTTCCTTAAGCCAAATATGGAATAGACAAGAGCTACTCCTTGCTCAACGAAATGGACTCAACACCCCATATTAAACGCCTAAGAATGTACCTGACTAGTAAGTATCTTAAAACCTATGGATTGCTATGTCTCCGAAAGAGAATCAAGCGTGTGTACAGGGGCATAAACGCAGCAGTGATAGGATTGGGGAGGTTCGGTGAGCAAATGAAGACCCTTTGAAGTCATATTGCATGGTACCCATTCCACGGGTCTCAACTCTCCAGGTTTAAGGTATTCTTCCTTCAGCTAAAACATGCATGTGGAACCCAGAGTATGATCAACCGTGTGAACGGGAGACGTGTTCAAATATGTCTCAGTTTTCCTCCCCTGGTACTCGGGTGCAACATTCCAGACGCTTTACTAACACTCTCCCCACTTGGAGAGTCAGCGCCTTTAACCTCCTGTTTGGCCCAGTTTGCAATTTCTGCGGAAGATGAACAGGAATAGCGAGAACCAATGAGAGACTAGCTGGAGGTGTCTGGACGGGCAAATTTAACTCTCATTTCCCACCAGGAAGAGGAATTAACCAAAGGCTCAGCGTGCCGTGCCGGAACCAGATTAGGGCCTGAAGCCATCATGCGGTGTTGCGGCCAGGTCACAAGAAAGCGAGTTGAAGAAAGGAGCTCAGGGGCACTGTAATTCACAAACCTGCAGAGTTATAAATGACAGCTATCATACAAAAATATACTGAAGTAAGGCTGCCAAGAGGACTTGAAAGCGGGGCAGAATTGCAGGAAACCGATTTCAGGAGGTAGACTGGAATTGCATTGAAAGCATAGGAAAAGAGGCAGAACGTCCACAATGATGCACTTGGCCAAAAAGGGCGTATGTGTTTTTTCCTGAATATATTCAGGAAAAAACGCATACGCCCTTTTTGGCCAACAAAGCAACCTTGCAAAGGAAATCTGCACTACAATGAAGTCTCACTTCCCCCCGGTCAAAAGGGCCATCTGAATAAAGTGTAAAATCCAGAAAGGCAGGACAGGCCATGGAGAACTGGGAGCCTTGTTATGCTGATGGGCGGGATGTAAATTGCCAACAGACACTCGGGAGAAGTGTATGGTGTTTCCTGAAACATCTAAAAAACAAAGCAACAGAGCCTAGGGCACTTCCACTTATGGTCCTATAGCTTAGGGAAATTAAAATCAAAAAGACACAGCCACCCCAAAGTTTGGGACGCCTCTGTTTACAAGAACCTCGTTTCCCGTACAAGTTCAATATCACAGAAAGTGAAAAATGGATAAAGAACTTGTGGTACTTACGTACAATGCAGTATCACTCAGCAATGAAATCTATGTCATCAGGCCCGTAGCAGCATAACGAGTGGATTCAGATACGATGATTCTAACTGAAATAAGTCACACAGAAAAAGAAACATCATAAGATATCACTAATACACGGAATGTAAACTTGGCTACACAGGAACTGAATTCCAAAACAGAACAGGGTCTCAAATTTAGAAAACCAACTTATGCTTGCTTAAGGGGAAAGGTGAGTTGGGGTGCTGCATAAAACCAGAGATTGAAATGAGCACAGATTAACTTCCTTAAGCCAAATATGGAATAGACAAGAGCTACTCCTTGCTCAACGAAATGGACTCAACACCCCATATTAAACGCCTAAGAATGTACCTGACTAGTAAGTATCTTAAAACCTATGGATTGCTATGTCTCCGAAAGAGAATCAAGCGTGTGTACAGGGGCATAAACGCAGCAGTGATAGGATTGGAGAGGTTCGGTGAGCAAATGAAGACCCTTTGAAGTCATATTGCATGGTACCCATTCCACAGGTCTCAACTCTCCAGGTTTCAGGGATTCTTCCTTCAGCTAAAACATGCATGTGGAACCCAGAGTATGATCAACTGTGTGAACGGGAGACGTGTTCAAATATGTCTCAGTTTTCCTCCCCTGGTACTCGGGTGCAACATTCCAGACGCTTTACTAACACTCTCCCCACTTGGAGAGTCAGCGCCTTTAACCTCCTGTTTGGCCCAGTTTGCAATTTCTGCGGAAGATGAACAGGAATAGCGAGAACCAATGAGAGACTAGCTGGAGGTGTCTGGACGGGCAAATTTAACTCTCATTTCCCACCAGGAAGAGGAATTAACCAAAGGCTCAGCGTGCCGTGCCGGAACCAGATTAGGGCCTGAAGCCATCCTGCGGTGTTGCGGCCAGGTCACAAGAAAGCGAGTTGAAGAAAGGAGCTCAGGGGCACTGTAATTCACAAACCTGCAGAGTTATAAATGACAGCTATCATACAAAAATATACTGAAGTAAGGCTGCCAAGAGGACTTGAAAGCGGGGCAGAATTGCAGGAAACCGATTTCAGGAGGTAGACTGGAATTGCATTGAAAGCATAGGAAAAGAGGCAGAACGTCCACAATGATGCACTTGGCCAAAAGGGGCGTATGTGTTTTTTCCTGAATATATTCAGGAAAAAACGCATACGCCCTTTTTGGCCAACCAAGCAAGCTTGCAAAGGAAATCTGCACTACAATGAAGTCTCACTTCCCCCCGGTCAAAAGGGCCATCTGAATAAAGTGTAAAATCCAGAAAGGCAGGACAGGCCATGGAGAACTGGGAGCCTTGTTATGCTGATGGGCGGGATGTAAATTGCCAACAGACACTCGGGAGAAGTGTATGGTGTTTCCTGAAACATCTAAAAAACAAAGCAACAGAGCCTAGGGCACTTCCACTTATGGTCCTATAGCTTAGGGAAATTAAAATCAAAAAGACACAGCCACCCCAAAGTTTGGGACGCCTCTGTTTACAAGAACCTCATTTACCGTACAAGTTCAATATCACAGAAAGTGAAAAATGGATGAAGAAGTTGTGGTACTTACGTACAACGCAGTATCACTCAGCAATGAAATCTATGTCATCAGGCCCGTAGCAGCATAATGAGTGGATTCAGGTAAGATGATTCTAACTGAAATAAGTGACACAGAAAAAGAAACATCATAAGATATCACTAATACACGGAATGTAAACTTGGCTACACAGGAACTGAATTCCAAAACAGAACAGGGTCTCAAATTTAGAAAACCAACTTATGCTTGCTTAAGGGGAAAGGTGAGTTGGGGTGCTGCATAAAACCAGAGATTGAAATGAGCACAGATTAACTTCCTTAAGCCAAATATGGAATAGACAAGAGCTACTCCTTGCTCAACGAAATGGACTCAACACCCCATATTAAACGCCTAAGAATGTACCTGACTAGTAAGTATCTTAAAACCTATGGAATGCTATGTCTCCGAAAGAGAATCAAGCGTGTGTACAGGGGCATAAACGAAGCAGTGATAGGATTGGAGAGGTTCGGTGAGCAAATGAAGACCCTTTGAAGTCATATTGCATGGTACCCATTCCACGGGTCTCAACTCTCCAGGTTTAAGGTATTCTTCCTTCAGCTAAAACATGCATGTGGAACCCAGAGTATGATCAACCGTGTGAACGGGAGACGTGTTCAAATATGTCTCAGTTTTCCTCCCCTGGTACTCGGGTGCAACATTCCAGATGCTTTACTAACACTCTCCCCACTTGGAGAGTCAGCGCCTTTAACTTCCTGTTTGGCCCAGTTTGCAATTTCTGCGGAAGATGAACAGGAATAGCGAGAACCAATGAGAGACTAGCTGGAGGTGTCTGGACGGGCAAATTTAACTCTCATTTCCCACCAGGAAGAGGAAATAACCAAAGGCTCATCGTGCCGTGACGGAACCAGATTAGGGCCTGAAGCCATCCTGCGGTGTTGCGGCCAGCTCAAAAGAAAGCAAGTTGAAGAAAGGAGCTCAGGGGCACTGTAATTCACAAACCTGCAGAGTTATAAATGACAGCTATCGTCCAAAAATATACTGAAGTAAGGCTGCCAAGAGGACTTGAAAGCGGGGCAGAATTGCAGGAAACCGATTTCAGGAGGTAGACTGGAATTGCATTGAAAGCATAGGAAAAGAGGCAGAACATCCACAATGATGCACTTGGCCAAAAAGGACGTATGCATTTTTTCCTGAATATATTCAGGAAAAAACGCATACGTCCTTTTTGGCCAACTAAGCAAACTTGCAAAGGAAATCTGCACTACAATGAAGTCTCACTTCCCCCCGGTCAAAAGGGCCATCTGAAAAAAGTGTAAAATCCAGAAAGGCAGGACAGGCCATGGAGAACTGGGAGCCTTGTTATGCTGATGGGCGGGATGTAAATTGCCAACAGACACTCGGGAGAAGTGTATGGTGTTTCCTGAAACATCTAAAAAACAAAGCAACAGAGCCTAGGGCACTTCCACTTATGGTCCTATAGCTTAGGGAAATTAAAGTCAAAAAGACACAGCCACCCCAAAGTTTGGGATGCCTCTGTTTACAAGAACCTCGTTTACAGTACAAGTTCAACATCGCAGAAAGTGAAAAATGGATAATGAAGTTGTGGTATTTACTTACAAATCAATATCACTCAGCAATGAAATCTATGTCATCAGGCCCTTAGCAGCACAATGAGTGGATTCAGGTATGATGATTCTAACTGAAATAAGTCACACAGAAAAAGAAACATCATAAGATATCAGTAATACACGGAATGTAAACTTGGCTCCACAGGAACTGAATTACAGAACAGAACAGGGTCTCAAATTTAGAAAACCAACTTATGCTTGCTTAAGGGTAAAGGTGAGTTGGGGTGATGCATAAAACCAGAGATTGAAATGAGCACAGATAAAGTTCCTTAAGCCAAATATGGAATAGACAAGAGCTACTCCTTGCTCAACGAAATGGACCCAACACCCCATATTAAACGCCTAAGAATGTACCTGACTAGTAAGTATCTTAAAACCTATGGATTCTTATGTCTCCGAAAGAGAATCAAGCATGTGTACAGGGGCATAAACGCAGCAGTGATAGGATTGGAGAGGTTCGGTGAGCAAATGAAGACCCTTTGAAGTCATATTGCATGGTACCCATTCCACGGGTTTCAACTATCCAGGTTTAAGGTATTCTTCCTTCAGCTAAAACATGCATGTGGAACCTAGAGTATGATCAACCATGAGATCGGGAGACGTGTTCAAATATGTCTCAGTTTTCGTACCCTGGTACTCGGGTGCAACATTCCAGACGCTTTACTAACACTCTCCCGACTTGGAGAGTCAGTCCCTTTAACCTCCTGTTTGGCCCAGTTTGCAATTTCTGCGGAAGATGAACAGGAATAGCGAGAACCAATGAGAGACTAGCTGGAGGTGTCTGGACGGGCAAATTTAACTCTCATTTCCCACCAGGAAGAGGAATTAACCAAAGGCTCAGCGTGCCGTGCCGTAACAAGATTAGGGCCTGAAGCCATCCTGCGGTGTTGCGGCCAGGTCACAAGAAAGCGAGTTGAAGAAAGGAGCTCAGGGGCACTGTAATTCACAAACCTGCAGAGTTATAAATGACAGCTATCGTCCAAAAATATACTGAAGTAAGGCTGCCAAGAGGACTTGAAAGCGGGGCAGAATTGCAGGAAACCGATTTCAGGAGGTAGACTGGAATTGCATTGAAAGCATAGGAAAAGAGGCAGAACGTCCACAATGATGCACTTGGCCAAAAAGGGCGTATGCGTTTTTTCCTGAATATATTCAGGAAAAAACGCATACGCCCTTTTTGGCCAACAAAGCAAACTTGCAAAGGAAATCTGCACTACAATGAAGTCTCACTTCCCCCCGGTCAAAAGGGCCATCTGAATAAAGTGTAAAATCCAGAAAGGCAGGACAGGCCATGGAGAACTGGGAGCCTTGTTATGCTGATGGGCGGGATGTAAATTGCCAACAGACACTCGGGAGAAGTGTATGGTGTTTCCTGAAACATCTAAAAAACAAAGCAACAGAGCCTAGGGCACTTCCACTTATGGTCCTATAGCTTAGGGAAATTAAAATAAAAAAGACACAGCCACCCCAAAGTTTGGAACGCCTCTGTTTACAAGAACCTCGTGTACAGTACAAGTTCAATATCACAGAAAGTGAAAAATGGATAAAGAACTTGTGGTACTTACGTACAATGCAGTATCACTCAGCAATGAAATCTATGTCATCAGGCCCGTAGCAGCATAATGAGTGGATTCAGGTACGATGATTCTAACTGAAATAAGTCACAAAGAAAAAGAAACATCATAAGATATCACTAATACACGGAATGTAAACTTGGCTACACAGGTACTGAATTCCAAAACAGAACAGGGTCTCAAATTTAGAAAACCAACTTATGCTTGCTTAAGGGGAAAGGTGAGTTGGGGTGCTGCATAAAACCAGAGATTGAAATGAGCACAGATAAAGTTCCTTAAGCCAAATATGGAATAGACAAGAGCTACTCCTTGCTCAACGAAATGGACTCAACACCCCATATTAAACGCCTAAGAATGTACCTGACTAGTAAGTATCTTAAAACCTATGGATTGCTATGTCTCCGAAAGAGAATCAAGCGTGTGTACAGGGGCATAAACGCAGCAGTGATAGGATTGGAGAGGTTCGGTGAGCAAATGAAGACCCTTTGAAGTCATATTGCATGGTACCCATTCCACGGGTCTCAACTCTCCAGGTTTCAGGGATTCTTCCTTCAGCTAAAACATGCATGTGGAACCCAGAGTATGATCAACCGTGTGAACGGGAGACGTGTTCAAATATGTCTCAGTTTTCGTACCCTGGTACTCGGGTGCAACATTCCAGACGCTTTACTAACACTCTCCCCACTTGGAGAGTCAGCGCCTTTAACCTCCTGTTTGGCCCAGTTTGCAATTTCTGCGGAAGATGAACAGGAATAGCGAGAACCAATGAGAGACTAGCTGGAGGTGTCTGGACGGGCAAATTTAACTATCATTTCCCACCAGGAAGAGGAATTAACCAAAGGCTCAGCGTGCCGTGCCGGAACCAGATTAGGGCCTGAAGCCATCCTGCGGTGTTGCGGCCAGGTCACAAGAAAGCGAGTTGAAGAAAGGAGCTCAGGGGCACTGTAATTCACAAACCTGCAGAGTTATAAATGACAGCTATCATACAAAAATATACTGAAGTAAGGCTGCCAAGAGGACTTGAAAGCGGGGCAGAATTGCAGGAAACCGATTTCAGGAGGTAGACTGGAATTGCATTGAAAGCATAGGAAAAGAGGCAGAACGTCCACAATGATGCACTTGGCCAAAAAGGGCGTATGTGTTTTTTCCTGAATATATTCAGGAAAAAACGCATACGCCATTTTTGGACAACCAAGGAAACTTGCAAAGGAAATCTGCACTACAATGAAGTCTCACTTCCCCCCGGTCAAAAGGGCCATCTGAATAAAGTGTAAAATCCAGAAAGGCAGGACAGGCCATGGAGAACTGGGAGCCTTGTTATGCTGATGGGCGGGATGTAAATTGCCAACAGACACTCAGGAGAAGTGTATGGTGTTTCCTGAAACATCTAAAAAACAAAGCAACAGAGCCTAGGGCACTTCCACTTATGGTCCTATAGCTTAGGGAAATTAAAATCAAAAAGACACAGCCACCCCAAAGTTTGGGACGCCTCTGTTTACAAGAACCTCGTTTCCCGTACAAGTTCAATATCACAGAAAGTGAAAAATGGATAAAGAACTTGTGGTACTTACGTACAATGCAGTATCACTCAGCAATGAAATCTATGTCATCAGGCCCGTAGCAGCATAACGAGTGGATTCAGATACGATGATTCTAACTGAAATAAGTCACACAGAAAAAGAAACATCATAAGATATCACTAATACACGGAATGTAAACTTGGCTACACAGGAACTGAATTCCAAAACAGAACAGGGTCTCAAATTTAGAAAACCAACTTATGCTTGCTTAAGGGGAAAGGTGAGTTGGGGTGCTGCATAAAACCAGAGATTGAAATGAGCACAGATTAACTTCCTTAAGCCAAATATGGAATAGACAAGAGCTACTCCTTGCTCAACGAAATGGACTCAACACCCCATATTAAACGCCTAAGAATGTACCTGACTAGTAAGTATCTTAAAACCTATGGATTGCTATGTCTCCGAAAGAGAATCAAGCGTGTGTACAGGGGCATAAACGCAGCAGTGATAGGATTGGAGAGGTTCGGTGAGCAAATGAAGACCCTTTGAAGTCATATTGCATGGTACCCATTCCACAGGTCTCAACTCTCCAGGTTTCAGGGATTCTTCCTTCAGCTAAAACATGCATGTGGAACCCAGAGTATGATCAACTGTGTGAACGGGAGACGTGTTCAAATATGTCTCAGTTTTCCTCCCCTGGTACTCGGGTGCAACATTCCAGACGCTTTACTAACACTCTCCCCACTTGGAGAGTCAGCGCCTTTAACCTCCTGTTTGGCCCAGTTTGCAATTTCTGCGGAAGATGAACAGGAATAGCGAGAACCAATGAGAGACTAGCTGGAGGTGTCTGGACGGGCAAATTTAACTCTCATTTCCCACCAGGAAGAGGAATTAACCAAAGGCTCAGCGTGCCGTGCCGGAACCAGATTAGGGCCTGAAGCCATCCTGCGGTGTTGCGGCCAGGTCACAAGAAAGCGAGTTGAAGAAAGGAGCTCAGGGGCACTGTAATTCACAAACCTGCAGAGTTATAAATGACAGCTATCATACAAAAATATACTGAAGTAAGGCTGCCAAGAGGACTTGAAAGCGGGGCAGAATTGCAGGAAACCGATTTCAGGAGGTAGACTGGAATTGCATTGAAAGCATAGGAAAAGAGGCAGAACGTCCACAATGATGCACTTGGCCAAAAGGGGCGTATGTGTTTTTTCCTGAATATATTCAGGAAAAAACGCATACGCCCTTTTTGGCCAACCAAGCAAGCTTGCAAAGGAAATCTGCACTACAATGAAGTCTCACTTCCCCCCGGTCAAAAGGGCCATCTGAATAAAGTGTAAAATCCAGAAAGGCAGGACAGGCCATGGAGAACTGGGAGCCTTGTTATGCTGATGGGCGGGATGTAAATTGCCAACAGACACTCGGGAGAAGTGTATGGTGTTTCCTGAAACATCTAAAAAACAAAGCAACAGAGCCTAGGGCACTTCCACTTATGGTCCTATAGCTTAGGGAAATTAAAATCAAAAAGACACAGCCACCCCAAAGTTTGGGACGCCTCTGTTTACAAGAACCTCATTTACCGTACAAGTTCAATATCACAGAAAGTGAAAAATGGATGAAGAAGTTGTGGTACTTACGTACAACGCAGTATCACTCAGCAATGAAATCTATGTCATCAGGCCCGTAGCAGCATAATGAGTGGATTCAGGTAAGATGATTCTAACTGAAATAAGTGACACAGAAAAAGAAACATCATAAGATATCACTAATACACGGAATGTAAACTTGGCTACACAGGAACTGAATTCCAAAACAGAACAGGGTCTCAAATTTAGAAAACCAACTTATGCTTGCTTAAGGGGAAAGGTGAGTTGGGGTGCTGCATAAAACCAGAGATTGAAATGAGCACAGATTAACTTCCTTAAGCCAAATATGGAATAGACAAGAGCTACTCCTTGCTCAACGAAATGGACTCAACACCCCATATTAAACGCCTAAGAATGTACCTGACTAGTAAGTATCTTAAAACCTATGGAATGCTATGTCTCCGAAAGAGAATCAAGCGTGTGTACAGGGGCATAAACGAAGCAGTGATAGGATTGGAGAGGTTCGGTGAGCAAATGAAGACCCTTTGAAGTCATATTGCATGGTACCCATTCCACGGGTCTCAACTCTCCAGGTTTAAGGTATTCTTCCTTCAGCTAAAACATGCATGTGGAACCCAGAGTATGATCAACCGTGTGAACGGGAGACGTGTTCAAATATGTCTCAGTTTTCCTCCCCTGGTACTCGGGTGCAACATTCCAGATGCTTTACTAACACTCTCCCCACTTGGAGAGTCAGCGCCTTTAACTTCCTGTTTGGCCCAGTTTGCAATTTCTGCGGAAGATGAACAGGAATAGCGAGAACCAATGAGAGACTAGCTGGAGGTGTCTGGACGGGCAAATTTAACTCTCATTTCCCACCAGGAAGAGGAAATAACCAAAGGCTCATCGTGCCGTGACGGAACCAGATTAGGGCCTGAAGCCATCCTGCGGTGTTGCGGCCAGCTCAAAAGAAAGCAAGTTGAAGAAAGGAGCTCAGGGGCACTGTAATTCACAAACCTGCAGAGTTATAAATGACAGCTATCGTCCAAAAATATACTGAAGTAAGGCTGCCAAGAGGACTTGAAAGCGGGGCAGAATTGCAGGAAACCGATTTCAGGAGGTAGACTGGAATTGCATTGAAAGCATAGGAAAAGAGGCAGAACATCCACAATGATGCACTTGGCCAAAAAGGACGTATGCATTTTTTCCTGAATATATTCAGGAAAAAACGCATACGTCCTTTTTGGCCAACTAAGCAAACTTGCAAAGGAAATCTGCACTACAATGAAGTCTCACTTCCCCCCGGTCAAAAGGGCCATCTGAAAAAAGTGTAAAATCCAGAAAGGCAGGACAGGCCATGGAGAACTGGGAGCCTTGTTATGCTGATGGGCGGGATGTAAATTGCCAACAGACACTCGGGAGAAGTGTATGGTGTTTCCTGAAACATCTAAAAAACAAAGCAACAGAGCCTAGGGCACTTCCACTTATGGTCCTATAGCTTAGGGAAATTAAAGTCAAAAAGACACAGCCACCCCAAAGTTTGGGATGCCTCTGTTTACAAGAACCTCGTTTACAGTACAAGTTCAACATCGCAGAAAGTGAAAAATGGATAATGAAGTTGTGGTATTTACTTACAAATCAATATCACTCAGCAATGAAATCTATGTCATCAGGCCCTTAGCAGCACAATGAGTGGATTCAGGTATGATGATTCTAACTGAAATAAGTCACACAGAAAAAGAAACATCATAAGATATCAGTAATACACGGAATGTAAACTTGGCTCCACAGGAACTGAATTACAGAACAGAACAGGGTCTCAAATTTAGAAAACCAACTTATGCTTGCTTAAGGGTAAAGGTGAGTTGGGGTGATGCATAAAACCAGAGATTGAAATGAGCACAGATAAAGTTCCTTAAGCCAAATATGGAATAGACAAGAGCTACTCCTTGCTCAACGAAATGGACCCAACACCCCATATTAAACGCCTAAGAATGTACCTGACTAGTAAGTATCTTAAAACCTATGGATTCTTATGTCTCCGAAAGAGAATCAAGCATGTGTACAGGGGCATAAACGCAGCAGTGATAGGATTGGAGAGGTTCGGTGAGCAAATGAAGACCCTTTGAAGTCATATTGCATGGTACCCATTCCACGGGTTTCAACTATCCAGGTTTAAGGTATTCTTCCTTCAGCTAAAACATGCATGTGGAACCTAGAGTATGATCAACCATGAGATCGGGAGACGTGTTCAAATATGTCTCAGTTTTCGTACCCTGGTACTCGGGTGCAACATTCCAGACGCTTTACTAACACTCTCCCGACTTGGAGAGTCAGTCCCTTTAACCTCCTGTTTGGCCCAGTTTGCAATTTCTGCGGAAGATGAACAGGAATAGCGAGAACCAATGAGAGACTAGCTGGAGGTGTCTGGACGGGCAAATTTAACTCTCATTTCCCACCAGGAAGAGGAATTAACCAAAGGCTCAGCGTGCCGTGCCGTAACAAGATTAGGGCCTGAAGCCATCCTGCGGTGTTGCGGCCAGGTCACAAGAAAGCGAGTTGAAGAAAGGAGCTCAGGGGCACTGTAATTCACAAACCTGCAGAGTTATAAATGACAGCTATCGTCCAAAAATATACTGAAGTAAGGCTGCCAAGAGGACTTGAAAGCGGGGCAGAATTGCAGGAAACCGATTTCAGGAGGTAGACTGGAATTGCATTGAAAGCATAGGAAAAGAGGCAGAACGTCCACAATGATGCACTTGGCCAAAAAGGGCGTATGCGTTTTTTCCTGAATATATTCAGGAAAAAACGCATACGCCCTTTTTGGCCAACAAAGCAAACTTGCAAAGGAAATCTGCACTACAATGAAGTCTCACTTCCCCCCGGTCAAAAGGGCCATCTGAATAAAGTGTAAAATCCAGAAAGGCAGGACAGGCCATGGAGAACTGGGAGCCTTGTTATGCTGATGGGCGGGATGTAAATTGCCAACAGACACTCGGGAGAAGTGTATGGTGTTTCCTGAAACATCTAAAAAACAAAGCAACAGAGCCTAGGGCACTTCCACTTATGGTCCTATAGCTTAGGGAAATTAAAATAAAAAAGACACAGCCACCCCAAAGTTTGGAACGCCTCTGTTTACAAGAACCTCGTGTACAGTACAAGTTCAATATCACAGAAAGTGAAAAATGGATAAAGAACTTGTGGTACTTACGTACAATGCAGTATCACTCAGCAATGAAATCTATGTCATCAGGCCCGTAGCAGCATAATGAGTGGATTCAGGTACGATGATTCTAACTGAAATAAGTCACAAAGAAAAAGAAACATCATAAGATATCACTAATACACGGAATGTAAACTTGGCTACACAGGTACTGAATTCCAAAACAGAACAGGGTCTCAAATTTAGAAAACCAACTTATGCTTGCTTAAGGGGAAAGGTGAGTTGGGGTGCTGCATAAAACCAGAGATTGAAATGAGCACAGATAAAGTTCCTTAAGCCAAATATGGAATAGACAAGAGCTACTCCTTGCTCAACGAAATGGACTCAACACCCCATATTAAACGCCTAAGAATGTACCTGACTAGTAAGTATCTTAAAACCTATGGATTGCTATGTCTCCGAAAGAGAATCAAGCGTGTGTACAGGGGCATAAACGCAGCAGTGATAGGATTGGAGAGGTTCGGTGAGCAAATGAAGACCCTTTGAAGTCATATTGCATGGTACCCATTCCACGGGTCTCAACTCTCCAGGTTTCAGGGATTCTTCCTTCAGCTAAAACATGCATGTGGAACCCAGAGTATGATCAACCGTGTGAACGGGAGACGTGTTCAAATATGTCTCAGTTTTCGTACCCTGGTACTCGGGTGCAACATTCCAGACGCTTTACTAACACTCTCCCCACTTGGAGAGTCAGCGCCTTTAACCTCCTGTTTGGCCCAGTTTGCAATTTCTGCGGAAGATGAACAGGAATAGCGAGAACCAATGAGAGACTAGCTGGAGGTGTCTGGACGGGCAAATTTAACTATCATTTCCCACCAGGAAGAGGAATTAACCAAAGGCTCAGCGTGCCGTGCCGGAACCAGATTAGGGCCTGAAGCCATCCTGCGGTGTTGCGGCCAGGTCACAAGAAAGCGAGTTGAAGAAAGGAGCTCAGGGGCACTGTAATTCACAAACCTGCAGAGTTATAAATGACAGCTATCATACAAAAATATACTGAAGTAAGGCTGCCAAGAGGACTTGAAAGCGGGGCAGAATTGCAGGAAACCGATTTCAGGAGGTAGACTGGAATTGCATTGAAAGCATAGGAAAAGAGGCAGAACGTCCACAATGATGCACTTGGCCAAAAAGGGCGTATGTGTTTTTTCCTGAATATATTCAGGAAAAAACGCATACGCCATTTTTGGACAACCAAGGAAACTTGCAAAGGAAATCTGCACTACAATGAAGTCTCACTTCCCCCCGGTCAAAAGGGCCATCTGAATAAAGTGTAAAATCCAGAAAGGCAGGACAGGCCATGGAGAACTGGGAGCCTTGTTATGCTGATGGGCGGGATGTAAATTGCCAACAGACACTCAGGAGAAGTGTATGGTGTTTCCTGAAACATCTAAAAAACAAAGCAACAGAGCCTAGGGCACTTCCACTTATGGTCCTATAGCTTAGGGAAATTAAAATCAAAAAGACACAGCCACCCCAAAGTTTGGGACGCCTCTGTTTACAAGAACCTCATTTACCGTACAAGTTCAATATCACAGAAAGTGAAAAATGGATAAAGAACTTGTGGTACTTACGTACAATGCAGTATCACTCAGCAATGAAATCTATGTCATCAGGCCCGTAGCAGCATAATGAGTGGATTCAGGTAAGATGATTCTAACTGAAATAAGTGACACAGAAAAAGAAACATCATAAGATATCACTAATACACGGAATGTAAACTTGGCTACACAGGAACTGAATTCCAAAACAGAACAGGGTCTCAAATTTAGAAAACCAACTTATGCTTGCTTAAGGGGAAAGGTGAGTTGGGGTGCTGCATAAAACCAGAGATTGAAATAAGCACAGATTAAGTTCCTTAAGCCAAATATGGAATAGACAAGAGCTACTCCTTGCTCAACGAAATGGACTCAACACCCCATATTAAACGCCTAAGAATGTACCTGACTAGTAAGTATCTTAAAACCTATGGATTGCTATGTCTCCGAAAGAGAATCAAGCGTGTGTACAGGGGCATAAACGCAGCAGTGATAGGATTGGAGAGGTTCGGTGAGCAAATGAAGACCCTTTGAAGTCATATTGCATGGTACCCATTCCACGGGTCTCAACTCTCCAGGTTTAAGGTATTCTTCCTTCAGCTAAAACATGCATGTGGAACCCAGAGTATGATCAACCGTGTGAACGGGAGACGTGTTCAAATATGTCTCAGTTTTCCTCCCCTGGTACTCGGGTGCAACATTCCAGACGCTTTACTAACACTCTCCCCACTTGGAGAGTCAGCGCCTTTAACCTCCTGTTTGGCCCAGTTTGCAATTTCTGCGGAAGATGAACAGGAATAGCGAGAACCAATGAGAGACTAGCTGGAGGTGTCTGGACGGGCAAATTTAACTCATTTCCCACCAGGAAGAGAAAATAACCAAAGGCTCATCGTGCCGTGACGGAACCAGATTAGGGCCTGAAGCCATCCTGCGGTGTTGCGGCCAGCTCACAAGAAAGCGAGTTGAAGAAAGGAGCTCAGGGGCACTGTAATTCACAAACCTGCAGAGTTATAAATGACAGCTATCGTCCAAAAATATACTGAAGTAAGGCTGCCAAGAGGACTTGAAAGCGGGGCAGAATTGCAGGAAACCGATTTCAGGAGGTAGACTGGAATTGCATTGAAAGCATAGGAAAAGAGGCAGAACATCCACAATGATGCACTTGGCCAAAAAGGACGTATGCATTTTTTCCTGAATATATTCAGGAAAAAACGCATACGTCCTTTTTGGCCAACTAAGCAAACTTGCAAAGGAAATCTGCACTACAATGAAGTCTCACTTCCCCCCGGTCAAAAGGGCCATCTGAAAAAAGTGTAAAATCCAGAAAGGCAGGACAGGCCATGGAGAACTGGGAGCCTTGTTATGCTGATGGGCGGGATGTAAATTGCCAACAGACACTCGGGAGAAGTGTATGGTGTTTCCTGAAACATCTAAAAAACAAAGCAACAGAGCCTAGGGCACTTCCACTTATGGTCCTATAGCTTAGGGAAATTAAAATCAAAAAGACACAGCCACCCCAAAGTTTGGGATGCCTCTGTTTACAAGAACCTCGTTTACAGTACAAGTTCAACATCGCAGAAAGTGAAAAATGGATAATGAAGTTGTGGTATTTACTTACAAATCAATATCACTCAGCAATGAAATCTATGTCATCAGGCCCTTAGCAGCACAATGAGTGGATTCAGGTATGATGATTCTAACTGAAATAAGTCACACAGAAAAAGAAACATCATAAGATATCAGTAATACACGGAATGTAAACTTGGCTCCACAGGAACTGAATTACAGAACAGAACAGGGTCTCAAATTTAGAAAACCAACTTATGCTTGCTTAAGGGTAAAGGTGAGTTGGGGTGATGCATAAAACCAGAGATTGAAATGAGCACAGATAAAGTTCCTTAAGCCAAATATGGAATAGACAAGAGCTACTCCTTGCTCAACGAAATGGACCCAACACCCCATATTAAACGCCTAAGAATGTACCTGACTAGTAAGTATCTTAAAACCTATGGATTCTTATGTCTCCGAAAGAGAATCAAGCATGTGTACAGGGGCATAAACGCAGCAGTGATAGGATTGGAGAGGTTCGGTGAGCAAATGAAGACCCTTTGAAGTCATATTGCATGGTACCCATTCCACGGGTTTCAACTACCCAGGTTTAAGGTATTCTTCCTTCAGCTAAAACATGCATGTGGAACCTAGAGTATGATCAACCATGTGATCGGGAGACGTGTTCAAATATGTCTCAGTTTTCCTCCCCTGGTACTCGGGTGCAACATTCCAGACGCTTTACTAACACTCTCCCGACTTGGAGAATCAGTGCCTTTAACCTCCTGTTTGGCCCAGTTTGCAATTTCTGCGGAAGATGAACAGGAATAGCGAGAACCAATGAGAGACTAGCTGGAGGTGTCTGGACGGGCAAATTTAACTCTCATTTCCCTCCAGGAAGAGGAAATAACCAAAGGCTCAGCGTGCCGTGCCGGAACCAGATTAAGGCCTGAAGCCATCCTGCGGTGTTGCGGCCAGGTCACAAGAAAGCGAGTTGAAGAAAGGAGCTCAGGGGCACTGTAATTCACAAACCTGCAGAGTTATAAATGACAGCTATCATACAAAAATATACTGAAGTAAGGCTGCCAAGAGGACTTGAAAGCGGGGCAGAATTGCAGGAAACCGATTTCAGGAGGTAGACTGGAATTGCATTGAAAGCATAGGAAAAGAGGCAGAACGTCCACAATGATGCACTTGGCCAAAAAGGGCGTATGTGTTTTTTCCTGAATATATTCAGGAAAAAACGCATACGCCCTTTTTGGCCAACAAAGCAAACTTGCAAAGGAAATCTGCACTACAATGAAGTCTCACTTCCCCCCGGTCAAAAGGGCCATCTGAATAAAGTGTAAAATCCAGAAAGGCAGGACAGGCCATGGAGAACTGGGAGCCTTGTTATGCTGATGGGCGGGATGTAAATTGCCAACAGACACTCGGGAGAAGTGTATGGTGTTTCCTGAAACATCTAAAAAACAAAGCAACAGAGCCTAGGGCACTTCCACTTATGGTCCTATAGCTTAGGGAAATTAAAATCAAAAAGACACAGCCACCCCAAAGTTTGGGACGCCTCTGTTTACAAGAACCTCGTTTCCCGTACAAGTTCAATATCACAGAAAGTGAAAAATGGATAAAGAACTTGTGGTACTTACGTACAATGCAGTATCACTCAGCAATGAAATCTATGTCATCAGGCCCGTAGCAGCATAACGAGTGGATTCAGATACGATGATTCTAACTGAAATAAGTCACACAGAAAAAGAAACATCATAAGATATCACTAATACACGGAATGTAAACTTGGCTACACAGGAACTGAATTCCAAAACAGAACAGGGTCTCAAATTTAGAAAACCAACTTATGCTTGCTTAAGGGGAAAGGTGAGTTGGGGTGCTGCATAAAACCAGAGATTGAAATGAGCACAGATAAAGTTCCTTAAGCCAAATATGGAATAGACAAGAGCTACTCCTTGCTCAACGAAATGGACTCAACACCCCATATTAAACGCCTAAGAATGTACCTGACTAGTAAGTATCTTAAAACCTATGGATTGCTATGTCTCCGAAAGAGAATCAAGCGTGTGTACAGGGGCATAAACGCAGCAGTGATAGGATTGGAGAGGTTCGGTGAGCAAATGAAGACCCTTTGAAGTCATATTGCATGGTACCCATTCCACGGGTCTCAACTCTCCAGGTTTAAGGTATTCTTCCTTCAGCTAAAACATGCATGTGGAACCCAGAGTATGATCAACCGTGTGAACGGGAGACGTGTTCAAATATGTCTCAGTTTTCCTCCCCTGGTACTCGGGTGCAACATTCCAGACGCTTTACTAACACTCTCCCCACTTGGAGAGTCAGCGCCTTTAACCTCCTGTTTGGCCCAGTTTGCAATTTCTGCGGAAGATGAACAGGAATAGCGAGAACCAATGAGAGACTAGCTGGAGGTGTCTGGACGGGCAAATTTAACTCTCATTTCCCACCAGGAAGAGGAATTAACCAAAGGCTCAGCGTGCCGTGCCGGAACCAGATTAGGGCCTGAAGCCATCCTGCGGTGTTGCGGCCAGGTCACAAGAAAGCGAGTTGAAGAAAGGAGCTCAGGGGCACTGTAATTCACAAACCTGCAGAGTTATAAATGACAGCTATCGTCCAAAAATATACTGAAGTAAGGCTGCCAAGAGGACTTGAAAGCGGGGCAGAATTGCAGGAAACCGATTTCAGGAGGTAGACTGGAATTGCATTGAAAGCATAGGAAAAGAGGCAGAACGTCCACAATGATGCACTTGGCCAAAAAGGGCGTATGTGTTTTTTCCTGAATATATTCAGGAAAAAACGCATACGCCCTTTTTGGCCAACCAAGCAAGCTTGCAAAGGAAATCTGCACTACAATGAAGTCTCACTTCTCCCCGGTCAAAAGGGCCATCTGAATAAAGTGTAAAATCCAGAAAGGCAGGACAGGCCATGGAGAACTGGGAGCCTTGTTATGCTGATGGGCGGGATGTAAATTGCCAACAGACACTCGGGAGAAGTGTATGGTGTTTCCTGAAACATCTAAAAAACAAAGCAACAGAGCCTAGGGCACTTCCACTTATGGTCCTATAGCTTAGGGAAATTAAAATCAAAAAGACACAGCCACCCCAAAGTTTGGGACGCCTCTGTTTACAAGAACCTCATTTACCGTACAAGTTCAATATCACAGAAAGTGAAAAATGGATGAAGAAGTTGTGGTACTTACGTACAATGCAGTATCACTCAGCAATGAAATCTATGTCATCAGGCCCGTAGCAGCATAATGAGTGGATTCAGGTAAGATGATTCTAACTGAAATAAGTGACACAGAAAAAGAAACATCATAAGATATCACTAATACACGGAATGTAAACTTGGCTCCACAGGAACTGAATTACAGAACAGAACAGGGTCTCAAATTTAGAAAACCAACTTATGCTTGCTTAAGGGGAAAGGTGAGTTGGGGTGCTGCATAAAACCAGAGATTGAAATGAGCACAGATTAACTTCCTTAAGCCAAATATGGAATAGACAAGAGCTACTCCTTGCTCAACGAAATGGACTCAACACCCCATATTAAACGCCTAAGAATGTACCTGACTAGTAAGTATCTTAAAACCTATGGATTGCTATGTCTCCGAAAGAGAATCAAGCGTGTGTACAGGGGCATAAACGCAGCAGTGATAGGATTGGAGAGGTTCGGTGAGCAAATGAAGACCCTTTGAAGTCATATTGCATGGTACCCATTCCACGGGTCTCAACTCTCCAGGTTTCAGGGATTCTTCCTTCAGCTAAAACATGCATGTGGAACCCAGAGTATGATCAACCGTGTGAACGGGAGACGTGTTCAAATATGTCTCAGTTTTCCTCCCCTGGTACTCGGGTGCAACATTCCAGACGCTTTACTAACACTCTCCCTACTTGGAGAGTCAGCGCCTTTAACCTCCTGTTTGGCCCAGTTTGCAATTTCTGCGGAAGATGAACAGGAATAGCGAGAACCAATGAGAGACTAGCTGGAGGTGTCTGGACGGGCAAATTTAACTCTCATTTCCCACCAGGAAGAGGAAATAACCAAAGGCTCATCGTGCCGTGACGGAACCAGATTAGGGCCTGAAGCCATCCTGCGGTGTTGTGGCCAGCTCAAAAGAAAGCGAGTTGAAGAAAGGAGCTCAGGGGCACTGTAATTCACAAACCTGCAGAGTTATAAATGACAGCTATCGTCCAAAAATATACTAAAGTAAGGCTGCCAAGAGGACTTGAAAGCGGGGCAGAATTGCAGGAAACCGATTTCAGGAGGTAGACTGGAATTGCATTGAAAGCATAGGAAAAGAGGCAGAACATCCACAATGATGCACTTGGCCAAAAAGGACGTATGCATTTTTTCCTGAATATATTCAGGAAAAAACGCATACGTCCTTTTTGGCCAACTAAGCAAACTTGCAAAGGAAATCTGCACTACAATGAAGTCTCACTTCCCCCCAGTCAAAAGGGCCATCTGAAAAAAGTGTAAAATCCAGAAAGGCAGGACAGGCCATGGAGAACTGGGAGCCTTGTTATGCTGATGGGCGGGATGTAAATTGCCAACAGACACTCGGGAGAAGTGTATGGTGTTTCCTGAAACATCTAAAAAACAAAGCAACAGAGCCTAGGGCACTTCCACTTATGGTCCTATAGCTTAGGGAAATTAAAATCAAAAAGACACAGCCACCCCAAAGTTTGG